>NC_056745.1:335030690-335320690 GCF_019279795.1 Protopterus annectens | reverse complement strand
AAGACTTTTTTTTTTTAATTAATGAGTGTGTCCTCCAGTCTTACATCCAAGAATGATAGTTTCTAAAGCAATTAAAAGAATACTAATAGCAAGAACACGTGGGTTATGAGTTTGTTAAATGCATTGCATGCACAACGCAAATTTCGTTATGGAATGCCGAAATGTTTAACTGAGGATTCAAAAGGTGGTAAATAGGGTATCAAAGTGAAAGGGAATATAATGGACTGGTGCTGAATTCTTTTCCTCCAAACTGTACAATTAAAAGAGAGACTGTGGAGAAGAATATTAGTGCACAAAATACAAGAACAAATATATTTTTCAATGAATGATTGGGTGTTAGGGATAGTAAGGAAGCTGAGATGGATAGAAGGTGCTTTGCAGGTGAGAAGTGAACTTTGGAGCCATACTGTTTGAAGTATTAATGCTTTGAACTTTGGAGCCATACTGTTTGAAGTATTAATGCTTTGAACTTTGGAGCCATACTGTTTGAAGTATTAATGCTTTGTGCAAATGATGGCAGCAAGAAGCAGGTAACAATTAATGATATGGGTAGAGTGAGTGAGAAGAAGATGTGAGAGTCAGCTTTGCCTCTAAACCCTGCACTCAACCAAGCAGAAAAGGTCAGAAAAAACAATGGTGTATCTTTAGTTTACAATTATTGCAAGGAAAGAGAGTGCAGCAACAAAAGGAGCCCTTGACGTAGTTCAGCGTGTATAACGTTAAAGTGAGAACAACTGAAACAGTGAAAGAAAAGATGTATCATTACATACTGCTTATACAAAAATGGATAAGATGAGAGTAAGGAATAAGGAATTAGTGAAACAAGAACCAAGATAAAATACGCCAAACTACTCAATTTTCTTTGGAAGGAGGGTCAAGGTATGATGTACTGGTAATGCAGGCTGATATGACCTGAGCTGGCTCTGCCTTGGGTTGGGCAGGGTCACACCTAGAGACCCATGCCTCATGACTCACAGTGTCCTATCAAATGATAACAATGCATGTAGCTGTGGCCACCCTGTAACTAATGTAATTACCCTGTAATTAAATTATAAATTTAATGTGAAAAGAGGGGATTTTTGGCAGAAGTGAAGAAGCCAAACTCCTGCAAGCAATGCTCATGGCTCTCATATACACTCTCCTCCTGAACTTGTAGTTACCATTCTAGCTACTGATAACCCCAGCCTGGAGGGGATAAGAACCTAGATGAGCAGTGGGTGGAATTAAAGGGAACCATGTTACAGCAGTGGACCTCCCACAACCTACCCATGGAAATGCAAAAAAAATCCTTTGAGATCTAAACTGTCTGCTATTTTGGTTCTATTTCTCCGACATTTAGGGCAACTTTCAGGACTTATGGTTATCTTAGTTTGTAAACTGCAACCTTACTGTTTTATAGTGATGTGTATCTTAAGTATTTTCAAGTATATTGTCTACTAACATAATACCACTCTGTTTTATATTGCCTTCTGTGAAGCTTTTCTCCTTAGGCGTCCACTGAAAATGAACATCGAACCGCTCTACTAACCATGGTAATCAAAATGTAAATAAATCTGAAAACAAAGCCTCACAGTGATATTATAAGTTTGTTCACAATGGTTCAATCAATAAATATGATTCCTGTTAGTTGAACCTGTCCTGGTCTCAGGTTTATTATGTTATGAAAATGTCAAATGACATCTCTTCAGTGTGGGGTACCCAGTGCATTCATATTTTTTTTGCTGTTGTTTTTGTATGCTGTATGTGTGGAGATTCTCCCTGGCCATATCACGTTAATTGAAGTATCTAATTCAAGTCCCCATACATGACAAATACTGGAAGCTCACCCATCTAGTACCACTCTGTCCAAAAAAAGTTCCATCAGTGCGGTAACCTGTCCAAATGTAGTCCCACAATCAACTTTACAGATTTACTTGTAAAGTGAAATCCTCCAATTGGCCTCAAATGAGAAGCTGTCTCAGCACGTAGAGGTCATGTCATACTGCTCTGCACATCTCTAGTTTTCAGACCCTGTGCTGGTGGAGTTTGATGCCGTTTGAATGAGAGACCTAACATTATTGACAGTATCAGTGATTTTGATGGAAATTTGTTTGACATCAAGATTGATAAGGTGCTGTCATGTTTATGGAGTCCTGTTACACTGAGACAGATTTGATTACATTACTCCATTTATTTTTTCTGGTTTGCTATGTTTGGATTTGTCAGCCTGCATCCTATGTGTGCATGTATGTATGGGCTCCTTGCATTTCTTTATAGTCAAAAGAGAACTAATCTACTGGTTGAACATCACAATATTTGAGATATAGCTCAGCAATGGACATGGCATACAATTTTTGTTGCTTTTTGTGAAGGCTGAACAAATTTTGAAGGCTGCAAGGTAAATAAGTCTTCAGAAAAATCTTTATTGTACTTGGCATCAAAATAAGCTTAGCACTAGCTGAATCACTGGAGATATGGATGTTGCCACCATTGCTTCATTAATGATCTTAAGTAATGTAGGGATCACAGATGTCTTATTTCCCACAGATACAATAGCTTGGAAAATCCACTGTATTTAACTGGACAATATACTCAGAATGCAGAGGAATGATGCAAAAGGTAGTTGTTTAGCTGGCCTGACTTAATATTGCTGTCAGGCAGAAGCATATACACAAAATAAGAAAGAGCAGACATGGAAATAACAGCAGTGCAGCAATGTTACAAAATGAGTTTTCATTTTTGGTTTAACATTTTGAAAAAATGTCTATGCCATCTTACTATAATACTTTCTCTGTTCTTTTTCCAGGCATCCTGCAGTTAATATATGATATATGGACATTAGAGATTGGGCTTTGATTTCTATTTGTTTTAATGTAACAAAGAGAAAATGCCCAAAGGCATTACAAAAAAGTAATTCAGAGAATAACTGTCTGTAATAAAAGCTGTATGAAAATTATTTTGTTGTTCTTCTTCTTCTCTTTCGGCTGTTCCCGTTAGGGGTCGCCACAGCAGATCATCTGTTTCCATTTCTTCCTGTCCTCTGCATATTGCGCTGTCACACCAACAACCTGCATGTCCTCTCTCACCACATCCATAAACCTTATCTTAGGCCTTCCTCTTTTCCTTTTACCTGGCAGCTCCATCCTTAGCATCCTTTTCCCAATATAACCATCATCCCTCCTCAGCACATGTCCAAACCAACACAATCTCACCTCTCTGGATTTGTCTCCAAACCGTCCAACCTCAGCTGACCATCTAATATACTGATTCCTAATCCTGTCCATGCTTGTCACACCCAGTGCAAATCTTAACATCTTTAACTCTGTCATGTCCATCTCTGACTCTTGCCTTTTTGTCAATGCCACTGTTGCCAACCCATATAACATAGCTGGTCTCACTACCCTCTTGTAGACCCTCCCTTTCACTCTTACTGGTACTCGTCTGTCCCAAATCTCTCCTGATACTCTTATCCACCCACTCCATCCTGCCTGTACTCCCTTCTTCACCTCTCTTCCACACTCAGCATTACTCTGAACTGTTGATCCCACGTACGTAAACTCATCCACTTTCGCCACCTCTACTCCCTGCATCCTCACCATTCCTCTATCCTCCCTCTCATTCACACACATATATTCTGTCTTAGTACTGCTGACCTTCATTCCTCTCCTCCCTACAGAATATCTCCACCTCTCCAGGGTCTCCTCAACCTGTTCACTACTCTCACTACAGATCACAATGTCATCTGCAAACATTATAGTCCACGGGCCCTCCTGTCTGATCTCGTCTGACAACCTGTCCATCACCACTGCAAATAAGAAAGGGCTCAGAGCTGATCCTTGTCGTAATTCCACGTCCACCTTAAACGCATCTGTCAGTCCCATGCAGACTTCACCATTGTCACATTACCCTCGCACATATCCTGTACCACTCTTACATGCTTCTCTGCCACTCCTGACTTTCTCAAACAATACCACAACTCCTCTCTAGGCACCCTGTCATATGCTTTCTCTAAGTCCACAAAGACACAATGCAACTCCTTCTGACCTTCTCTGTACTTCTCCATCAACACTCTCAGAGCAAACATCACATCTGTAGTGCTCTTTCCCGGCATGAAACCATACTGCTGATCACTAATCATCACCTCACTTCTTAACCTAGCTTTCACTACTCTTTCCCATAACTTCAAGCTGTGACTGATCAATTTTATCCCTCTGTAGTTACTGCAGCTCTGCACATCACCCTTATTCTTAAAGACAGGTACCAAAACACTTTTTTTCTCCACTCCTCAGGCATCCTCTGACTTTCCAAGATTTCATTAAATAATCTGGTTAAAAACTCCACTGCCATTTCTCCTAAGCACCTCCATGCTTCCACTGGTATGTCATCTGAGCCAACATCCTTTCCATTCTTCATTCTCTTCATAGCTGTCCTTATTTCCTCCCTGCTAATCTGTTTCACTTCCTGATTCACTATCTCCACATCATCCAACCTTTTCTCTCTCTCATTCTTTTCATTCGTCAGCCCCTCAAAATACTCTGTCCATCTGCTCAACACACTTTCCTCGCTTGTGAGTACATTTCCCTCACTATCCTTTATCACCTTTACCTGCTGCACATCTTTCCCAGCTTGGTCCCTCTGTCTAGCCAATTTCTACAGGTCCTTTTCTCCCTCCTTAGTGCCCAACGTTTCATACAACTCTCCATATGCCTTATCCTTAGCCTTCCCCACCTCTCTCATTGCCATGCGGCTCACCTCCTTATATTCCTGTCTACTTTCTTCATCTCTTTGACAATCCCACTTCTTCTTCACCAGCCTCTTCCTCTGTATACTCTCCTGTATTTTCGCATTCCAACACCAGGTCTCCTTGACCTTCTTCCTCTGTCCAGATGTCACACCAAGCACCTTTCTAGCTGTCTCCCTTGCCAGCTCTGCTGTAGTTACCCAGCTGTTCGGTAACTCTTCACTGCCCCCCAGTGCTTGTCTTAACTCTTCCCTGAACTTCACCTCACAATCACTCTTTTTCAACTTCCACCATTTAATCCTTGCCACTGTTCTCACTCTCCTTCTCCTCTTCTTGATCACCAACATCATCCTACAGACCACCATTCTATTCTGCCTAACTATACTTTCCCCTGTCACCACTTTACAGTCTCCAGTCTCCTTCAGACTGGACCTCCTGCATAGGATATAATCCATCTGTGTGCATCTTCCTTCACTCTTATATGTCCCCTATGCTCCTCCCTTTTCTTAAAATACGTATTTACCACAGCCATGTTCATCCTTTTCACAAAACCCACTATTATCTGACCTTCTACATTCCCCTCCTTAACACAATACCTACCCATCACTTCCTCATCCCCTGTTCCCTTCACCAGCATACCCATTGAAATTCACTCCAATCATCAGTCTCTCACCCTTGGGTACACTTGCCACCACTTCATCCAACTCACTACAAAATTTTTCGTTCTCATCCATCGCACACCCAACTTGCGGAGCATATGCACTAACAACATTCATCATTACACCATCAATTTCCAGGTTCATAAACATCACTCTATCCAACACTCTTTTCACCTCCAAAACACTCTTGGCATACTGTTCCTTAAGGATAACCCCTAATCCATTTTTCCTGCCATCCACACCATGATAGAACAATTTGAACCTGCCTCCTATACACCTGACCTTACTCCTCTTCCATCTGGCCTCTTGCACGCACAGTATATCAACCTTCCTTCTCTCCATCATATCAGCTAGATCACGCCCTATACCAGTCATACTGCCAAAATTCAAAGTTCCTACCCTCACTACTAGACTACTAACCTTCCTCCTCTCTTCCTGCCTTTGGGCATGCCTTCCCCCTCTTCTTCTCCTTCAGCCAACAGAAGCCAAATTTCCACCAGCACCCTGTTGGTTAACGGTACTGGTGGTGGTCATTGTTAACCCGGGCCTCGACCGATCCGGTATGGAAATCTGTATTGTTATCCACATATCATTTGGCAGAGGTTGTACACCGGATGCCCTTCCTGATGTAACTCTCCCCATGTATCCGGGATTGGGACCGGCACAAAGAAATGCACTGGCTTGTGCATCCCTAGTGGCTGGGCTAATGATTTAGAAGAATATGAAGTTTAGTACATATTTATAATGCATATTAACAAAAAGAAGAGGATAAACTAATATTAGACACTGAAAATTCAAACATATTTGTCATGCATTTTAACATATTCTAGGAGAAAGTACTGAGCAATATGAACATACAGTGATGCAGCAGACATAAGATGGGATTCAGAAAGATGGTGGTCACAGCCCACCCCTATTTACCTTGATTGCATTATGAGGCACAGTGCTCATTAAGAATGAATACCTAGGGGAAAGAGTGCTCTTTAAATATCCTGGTTGTGGCTAGAGCAAAGATCGCAGGAAAAGTGCATAATGTTACATTGTATCTGCATAAATCTAAAAGCAATAGCAGTGCACATTACCTGTGCTTGCTCCTCGATGATGAATTGCGTGATCCCATTTGCATAGTAGCAGCAAGAAAGAGAAGTTGGTGGCAGCTTTAAAGGGCCATTAAACATGTGAACTGATCTATGTTTTGACCAAAATAAAGGCTGAAAATGGGATATATATATATATATATATATATATATATATATATATATATATATATAGGACAGTGATGAAAAGGGGTAAACAAGCAGAGGTTAGAATATAAGATGGAAAAATAGGGAATGAGCAGGATGGAGGAGGAGGAAATTTTTTTGGGGGGTCAGGTGCCCGATACATTCATACATACATATATATATATATATATATATATATATATATATATATACACACACACACACACACACACACACACACACACACACACACACACACACACACACACACACACACCTCTGACGAGAAGGAAAGTAGGGGAAGTAAAAGGAAGGTAAGAGGGTTAGGGTAGGTAGCTGGGGAACACAAGCAAGCAAACCAACTAACAAATGTTGGAGACAGAGACGACTGACAGCAGAGGTATTAACACAATGAGGGAGGGGGGAGCACAATAAAAAAGGAGATATCAAAAATAGTAGAAAGACAATGATGATCAGGAGGACTGTATAAGAAATAATGGCAGGCATAGACACTAAAGGGAATACTGGTTGGATGGATAGGTTGGGGTGCACAGTTGCAGTCCCTCCCAGTCATGACCCAGTGGGAGCTTAGTCATTTTCCTGGCCTTCACCATTGTGTCCTGGCTCTGATGGCAAGAGCATGGCAGACATGTGACTTAATGAGTCACCAGAGGAACGTCTCTAAACAGTTGATTTGAGCATCCAGTTGCCAGTCAATAAGACCTAACTATTTCTTCCAGCTACTGCTGGGTGACATACATGTCACCTTCACTGTCAGGGCCACATGCAGGTACTAAAGCAGCATCTTCCTCAGCAGAGTCTGTGGTAGTGGCCACTGCAGGTGGTTCCACAGGTGTGGCAGGGTGCTGGTCTGGATGATCATGATGCATATAAATGTAAAATAAATGGACAGGAACAAAAAAAAACAAAAGAATAGTGTATGTAGTGGAAAGAATAATAAGAAAGAGGGAGGAGGAGAAACAGAAGTACAAATGCAGTGAAAAGAATGCAGGTAAAACATAACCTCATTCTGACTATTTTAAAAGTACTATAATGCAATATTCAAGAAACACTCACTTCACAGTAACAATGATGTTGCCATATACAAACCATAATGGATTTGAACCCACAGCCTTCAGCACGAGTAGATTGAAAGACAATGCATTTGTGTGCAGGGCTACATTTGCAGTTTTAGTAAAGCTTGCAGTGGAATACAGACTAATGGTGTGTGTGTGTGTGTGTGTGTGTGTGTGTGTGTGCGTGTGTGTGTGTGTGTGTGTGTGTGTCACATTGTTGCAGAATGAAAGAGACAACATGCAGGTTACTCCAATGTATATATCACATTATTGCGGGCACTCTAGTCAGAAGGACAGTGAAACATGCTCTGGAAATTGTGTGACATGCCAAGCAAAGAGCAAGGGTTGATAGTAGAACTGAACACCATCAGAATATACAGTGCATAAATCCAAATCTCAATCTGACAAGCAGCCTATACTATCCTATTAAAAGGAACAGTTATACATGCATGAATGCCATTAGTCCAAGAGGATTAATAAAGTAAACTATATGAAAATTGAACTGATGTCATGGAGAGTTCAAGTGTTACATCATTTCCCATGAAATGTAGTACCTGTAGTGCTGTAAAGCACAAACAGAAGAGTCAGTCAACGGTGTTGTCAAAGATTACAAAAGGGGAACTGAGCCCACTGGCAGCTTAACACTAAGACAGCAGTACCTTAACATGTTGCGTTACAAGTAGATACAAGCATCCAGCCACTAGCATATATACAAGCAACCATATAGTATTCTCATTATATACTGAACATGCAGCTTATGCTGTGGTGGTAACTAGCTAATGTATATAGTTTATCTTATTTAACTGCTTTAAAATGCATAATACATTTGTTTGTTTGTGTCTTTTGGCTTTTCCCGGTTAGGGGTCACCACAGCAGAACTCCGGTCTGCTAATGATTGGTAGTGGATTTTTACGTACCGGGTTACCAGCTCTGACGCACAATCTTCAATGAAGGCACGCCCCATTCACGTATGCCTCCACACAGAAGACGCTCTAACTGAGAATCGAACGGGACAACGTCTTGCTGGGAGGCGACAACGCTACCACAGCACCACCACTACAGTAAAGTACATAATACATTAAAAGAGAGTATTTCTATCAGATAAATGGCTTTGTTTAAAAGTGAATGAAAAGTGGTCTGTAAGGTACACATGCTGTATGCATTTAAATGTTTTCAAGCACTTTTCCACAGACACAGCTGCATTGTTGTTATTTATGCATTTTGATGATAGCACAGTTTATGCATTTTGGTGTTAGCGTAGAAAAGTACTTTTGAGATTTAAGGTAAAGTGATGCAATGCCTAACAAACTTGTACAGGAAGATTTGAAAGTATGTACAAATCTAAACAATAGACTATGCAAATAATTGAGTGTTTGTTAAAAGGTGATGAGTTAACTTTCATGAGACTTTCATGTGAAAACAGTGTGGTCTTTAACTTCAGATTTGTAAATTATAAATTAAATTTTACATTCCTGACTCCTTGTTTGTTTGTGTCTTTCGGCTTTTCCCGGTTAGGGGTCGCCACAGTGGAACTCCGGTCCGCTAATGATTGGCAGTAGAGTTTTACGTGCTGGCTTGCTGGGCCTAACGCACAACCTTCAATGAAGGAACACCCATTCACGCATGTCGCCACACAGTAGACGCTCGAACTGAGAATCAAACGGGCAACGTCTAACTGTGAGGCGGCAACGCTACTGCAGCACCACCATGATAAAATAAAATATAAAAGTGTACTGCATTCTTTTGTTACTGGAGGTAAAATTCAAATCCGGTCTCCATGTACATATGGTTTAATAAATATTCTTTTGACTGATTTATTAAGTAAGGTGTGGTTAACTTAATGTGTCAAAAGTGCCAATACCGTATACACCAAGGGCTAACACCTGTCTACCTTTATACTGAATAATCCCTATATGACCAGGTGTGTTCTTCAAAATAACAGATAAACTAGCAAATGGCCTAATCTATTAGGGCAATGAATGTGTCCTAAGATACATGTTTCTCTTACATTAAATTATTACCTTAGAATCTTAAACACCTTAATGCTATGGGATATATGATAAACAAATGACTCTCTACAGCACCAAACTTGTTTCTAAGATAAAGACTGAACTAGTATGCATGATACTGCTTGTAGGTATGGGTAGTTCAGGGAAACCTGCAAAACCCCCATACCTACCCTGACTAATGCTATAACAACTGACGAGATTGTTAAAATGTATAGTTGCACTACCTGTAAAACGTATACTCAGCCCGGTGCTTTATGAGGTGCTCAAGTTTCTTCCAGTGCACTTGTTCATTCTCTTCAATTTTTTCAGGGGCTGCAGAAAAAAAATGGGAATGCATTTACCATTTCCGTGGCAAACATGGCAGCTTGGATTTGGAGGTAACCCCTGGTTTACTGACAGTGGTGGCCGCTCCCTCACCTTGGCCTCCTACTGGCCCAGGTGATTGGCATTTCATCTTTATTACTTATTATAATGGAAATGGCTACCCAAAAGAAGTTAGTGGTATAGGCTAAAATGGATAGACAGCTTTACTGAAGTAATGAATAACAGTTGTTGACAGGCAGGCCCACTGTGCTAAAGTCCGTAGGGTCCAGAATAGTTGGACTCAATCAAATGACTAAATATCAACAACAACTACAAGAATTAAATTTGGATATGAGGTTGTAATTACTTCCATACAGTGTAGAGTATTTTTGAGAAAGTCCACTGCCTTGTGTAGAGTATAAGTGTAGATCTTTTTACAATACATTAGCCTTGGTGCTGTGAGTAGGAGGCTAGCAATAAGGTTATAGCTACATTCCAATAAATCAGCAATCTTAGCATATAAAGGCAATATAAATTACATCATAAGGTTAGATGACTCAGCTCAGCTCATTTAGTTTAATGTTTTACTGCAAAGCATGTTAAAAAAATTCAACCATGCAAATGTTAAACAAAAGTAAGTGTTTTATTGCAAAGCAAATTAAAAGAAAATTCAAACATGCAAATGTAAATTAAGGAAAACAGCTAAGTATATACTAAACTAATTATATGTGAATATGCAGTTAAAAGACACAAATTTAAATACCCACATATTAAGTTAATAGTAAAAACAAAATCCAATATAAATTTACAGTATTAAACATTAATACTTCAATATCTCAAAATGACACAAAATAACATTTTAAGGAATAATATGTTAACAGAATGCATCACATTATATATTACATGGTTTGATTTGAGTATAAAACTATTAGAAAAATCCAGTAAGAAGTTAATTTTATTTGCTTTATTTTGAATTTGTTAACCGGGGTGGAGCACTGATCCCATTGGGGCCATTTCAGTCTCAGCTTGGGGGTAAACATAACAGATAAATGACAATACAACAGCTACATGACATTATATAAGAGTGAATAACAAAATCCAATATATGCATACATTATATGCATTATATACAAAGTGAATATCAGAGTTGGCTTTAGGGCATAAAGACAATATATACCTGACATTATATACGTTTAATATATATATATATATATATATATATATATATATATATATATATATATATATATATATATATATATATATATCTACAAAGTGACTGCCAAAACATAATATATGCATGCATTATATACAGAGCTGTTTACCTGCATTTTCATTTAGCTTCAAGTGCTGTGACAGTACTGCAGGTGTGTGACTGCACTGAATTTTGGATTGGATTTCTTAATTTAAAGTTTAGATACTACCATTATTATTATTTTTATTATTATTATTATTATTTTATTTTGCTCTTATTATATTACAATTTGTTTTAGTTAAAATTTTGTTGTACCATAAAGTTTTCTTCTGAGGATTTAAAAGTTCTTGGCTAGGGTCAGTTAGAAAAACATTCCTTTTCCATTCATTGACTAAAACGGAATTGGTGGGAGGAAATTAAAAATATGATTTCATATTTAACTGTGTTTTTATTTAGCAGCGAGCGCTGTGCATAGCTCTTATCCTCAGAGCAAGAAATCTGGATAAAGTCATAAATAATGGGAGGGGGAGGAGGCCCAACAATAAGGACATTTTTTAAATATTGCATATCTTACAAACATATAAAGTTGATAGAATAACAGGATTTGCATTAGCATGAATTTTATAAAGGTTATGAAGTCTAAAACTCAAATTTCTAATATTATTTTCTATCTTCAGTCTTCAATAGTTTAACAGAAAACCACATTTTTGGAGAAACAGACCAAAATATGAGGCAAAAATCTGGACAACTGAGATGTATGGTGTTGAGAGAGAATTGCTGGTGTCTAACTGCACTGAATTTTACCCAATTTCCCAGTCCCTGTTTTCTGTTTTAAAACTTGTTGGTTTTTGAGCTGATCACCCCTACTGTAAGTTTGACTTTGGAAGCTTGACCCAGTCGCATCTCATCCACTTATTCTACTGGGCACTGAAAGATCAAACTGGGAAGACCATCCTCTAGATTCTTAAACTTGAGTTATCCTCTGTTTCATATCATCTCACTCACTTAGAGCACACTGCAATATTAATTCCTGTTTCTATCTTACTTTTAAAATGTGTAACATCTGGGACTAGACCATCAATCACTGAACAGCCTAGGACTAGACCACCAATCACTGAACAGTCTAGGACTAGACCACCAATCATTGAACAGCCTAGGATAAGACCACCAATCATTGAACAGCCTAGGACTAGACGACCAATCATTGAACAGCTTAGGAACTTTTCCCAGGAATCAGCATGGGATTAGTGCTTCTCTTTTGCTCCTGATAAGAGAAACAGCAGAGAGGCATTATTTGTTAGTCTTCCTAGAGATTACCAGTCATAGGGCCCAGCCTGGGCTTAAAGGTGCTGCTTGTTTTTGGTAAGAGAAGGAGCAGAGGGGCAAAGATTCCTGTTGGTCTCTGACTGGGCAGGGTGTTTGGGGCTTCACTGAGTGGTCTGGTTGTAGTTTTGGTGGGAAACTCTTCAGACCCATTATGCATCATTGCTGTCTAGTTCATCCTTAGATTCATAGGTTTATACTAGGCTCATGACTACCAGGTCTTGACAAGCCTAACTGTGCAACTCAGCCCAGTTCTGTCCCTATGTTTTTTGGATGCCTTTATGGTGGAGTATGTTAGTAAAGAGGCAGCTAATGGTTATGTGTGAAGCGGGAATGTTAGTTGGGGATTAATTTATTTACTGTTGACCTCTGTCCATCAGAGACATAGGGCTCAGACTGGGGGTAAATTTGAAATTTCCAATCCAATGATCAAAGTTTCTTTTGAATAGGGTCAAGGATGAAGTCTGCTTCACAGAGATGGGGAATTTATTCCATGGTGCGGGGATCCTTTGAGACATATATCGGTCTCTGCAGCTTGTTTTATTTAGGTCACAGGCAAAGTTCAGATCCAGCTGCTGTAGGTTCTGTCCAGGGTGTCTACCAAGTGAAGACTATAGCAAGTGTACTGAATCCAGTAACATTTGGGTGAATACTACTTTTCAGGAAGTAGCTTGGGATTAATGCTATTCTTTTGCTTCTGATGAGAGCTGCATGCAGTTTTGGTGAAACCAGCTCTGCTTGCACTACCAGACAGACACCAGTTCATCTTCAGTCCAAATTAGTAAGCATCTAGAACCATGGATTTGCACTTTTCAACCATCTCCATAGCCAGCTTAGTTGAAATGGCCATCCTGAGAAAATTTAGCAGTTGTCTCATGTTTACTAATAACAACCTACTTCATGAAGAAGAAACTGACACTGTGTGTGAGAGATGCAGTTATTAAATGCTTTTGGAGGCAAAACTCTCATACAAAGGCATTACAAATAACAAGTAGTTTGTCAGTACTACACAACATACTAAATCTATCACACACAGAACAGTCACGCATATGCTGAGGCTCTTACAAGTAACTTACCTAAACCAGGAAGGTCTCCTAAATGCAACCTAAGTAACAAGTAGCCGCATCCACTTGGAAACATATATCAAAGAGTAAATGAAGTGAGATGTTCCTCCCTGGGCTATATGAAGACAGACGGATGGAGCTGTCGATGTATGTGTCTGAGGCAGGTATGAGCTTAGGGGCATCATTTTACCATCACCAAAAATGATGCTGCAATATGAACAAAAGATTGCTGACTTAAACAACTGGTATACCTTCTTGTGGCATTCAAAGGAGGTTAAATATATGTCAGCCTAGGAGGAAATGGTAGACAATCCTAAATGCTTTGCGTGAGATGGCCTGTGCTTATTGCAGCAGGACTTTTGTGTATTGGCTAATATCTTATCCGTCCCTATAATGCTTTTTCTAGGCAATTTCAGTCCTCAAATGCTTCCAACATAACAAAACAAAATTCAGATACCATAAAGGTATTGCTGCTCAATGATAGGTGCCTTAATGAGAAACTCCTCTCCCTAGAAGTACTCCTTACCCAGGAAAATATTGATATATGCATCACGATGGACACTTGGTTAAAGATAATTGAGAGCACCCTGTTAATGCATGGTTTAAGGCATACCACGCATTCAAGTCCATAAAGGTACTTAAGGTGGCACTGTCCCCATATTTGTAAAGAAAAAAAAAAAACACCTCGACTCCAGGCTAGTTAGATAAGATGATGAACTCCTCCACATCCAAACTACCATTAATAAGAACTCTTATCACATCATGGCTATCTATAGGACCCCCTCTATGCCCCCCTCAGCCCATAAGTCCTGCTTAACTAGTATGGAGTCCCTATACATTAAACAATACACAATTCTCTTAGGATACCTCAACTACCCCTTCTGTTAAATGGGAGATATAAACATCCCCTAACATGTATGGCCAGAGATTTCTGGACTTCATCAATACAAAGTCTCTGGACTTGTTATTTAATAACCTCCAGTGCCTCGGCTGAACACCTTCAAGGAGTAATACATCATGCAAAAAAGAAACAGTACATAAAAAAAATCTAAAACATATAATTACACAATTACTGTAATTAATAAAACAATTAACTAATTAAATATTTCCAATTGCATTCAGTATTTAACCCCCAGGTTACTGAGGTGCTGTATTTTAAGATATACACAGCCTCCCTATGCAATAATTTGTCTTTAAGATTGAGATTTTCTCCAAGCTTTACTGTCACTTGTTTAAAATGCAGCCTTGTAATAAAGTAACGTCCCCATGATGACACTGTTTATAATGGAAAACAACTGGACTTTCCATCCACTCTTTTTTTAATATCCCTAATGTATTCCTGACGCCTTAACTTGAAAGCTCTCTGACTTTCACTGACATAAAACAAATTACATGGGCATTTCAAGACATAAATATTGCCTTCAGTGATACATATAAAGCTATTAACTAAATTGCATTTTATATTATAAATTTTTGGAAAACCCTTAATAATATGACTACAAATGAAAATTTTACCACATGGAAAAGTACCCATTTTAAAAGAAATATTAATGTAAATGCAAGGATATTAATAGAGATGCAAGGAGTATGGGAAACAAAATTACTGTGTACCAGCATATCTCCCAAACTACAATCCTTTTTATATGAAATATATGGAACCTCACTTACTAATCTAGCTATGTCTCAATTCTTTTTTAGAACAGCCAATGATACTTCAGGAGATTAACCACCTGTTCACTCAGAACATTATAAGTTGTAACCAAGTAGTTTTTCTTTGATTATGTTTGCCTCCTTTTGGAGCAAAACTCTCACACAAAGGCATTACAAATAACAAGTAGTTTGTCAGTACTACACAACATACTAAACCTATCACACACAGAACAGACACGCATATGCTGAGGCTCTTACAAGTAACTTACCTAAACCAGGAAGGTCTCCTAAATGCAGCCTACGTAACAAGTAGCCTCAGCAACCTCACAAATACACAACAGTGGCAGCATCCACTTGGAAACATATATCAAAGAGTCACAGTGTCTCAATTCAAAAGTCCATAAGGCAAACCTCCACACAATTCAACATCCTAGTTATAGGTGACTGTATTGTGCGATACACTGATATACCACTCACAAGGCTGTGGATGGAGAGGATCACAGTCAGTTGCCTATCAGGTGCCAAGATTATCCGCATCAAGCAGGCACTCAGTTCCTTGCACCACAACTGCACATAAGACATAGTCATAGTAAATGTGGGTGTAAATGAAGTGAGATGTTCCTCCCTGGGCTATATGAAGACAGACGGATGGAGCTGTCGATGTATGTGTCTGAGGCAGGTATGAGCTTAGGGGCATCATTTTACCATCACCAAAAATGATACTGCAATATGAACAAATGATTGCTGACTTAAACAACTGGTATACCTTCTTGTGCCATTCAAAGGAGGATGAATATATGTCAGCCTAGGAGGAAATGGTAGACAGTCCTAAATGCTTTGCGTGAGATGGCCTGTGCTTATTGCAGCAGGACTTTTGTATATTGGCTAATATCTTATCCATCCCTATAATGCTTTTTAAGCAATTTCAGTCCTCAAATGCTTCCAACATAACAAAACAAAATTTAGATACCATAAAGGTATTGCTGCTCAATATTAGGAGCCTTAATGAGAAACTCCCCTCCCTAGAAACACCCCTTACCCTGGAAAATAATGATATATGCATCACGATGGACACCTGGTTCAAGATAATGGAGAGCACCCTTTTAATGCATGGTTTCAAGGCATACCACAAGTTCAAGTCCATAACGGTACTTAAGGCAGCATTGTCCCCATATTTGTAAAGAAAAAAAAACAAAAAGAAACATCTCAAGTCCAGGCTAGTTAGATAAGATGATGAACTCCTCCACATCCAAACTACCATTAATAAGACCTCTTAACACATCATGGCTATCTATAGGACCCCCTTTATGTCCCCCTCAGCCCATAAGTCCTGCCTAACTAGTATGGAGTCCCTATGCATTAAACAATACACCATTCTCTTAGGATACTTCAACTACCCCATCTGTTAAATGGGAGGCATAAACATCCCCTAACATGTATGGCCAGAGATTTCTGGACTTCATCAATACAAACTCTCTGGACTTGTTATTTAATAACCTCTAGTGCCTCAGCTGAATACCTTCAAGGAGTAATACATCATGCAAAAAAGAAACAGTATATATACAAAATCTAAAACACATAATTACACAATTACTGTAATTAATAAAACAACCAATTAAATATTTCCAATTGCATTCAGTACTTAACCCCCAGGCTACCAAGGTGCTGTATTTTAAGATATACACAGCCTCCCTATGCAATAATTTGCCTTTAAGATTGAGATTTTCTCCAAGCTTTACTGTCACTTGTTTAAAATGCAGCCTTGTAATAAAGTAAAGTCCCCATGATGACACTGTTTATAATGCAAAACAACTGGACTTTCCATACACTTTTTTTTTAAAATCCCTAATGTATTACTGACGCCTTAACTTGAAAGTTCTCTGACTTTCACCGACATAAAACAAATTACATGGGTATTTCAAGACATAAATATTGCCTTCAGTGATACATATAAAGCTATTGACTAAATTGCATTTTATATTATTAATTTTTGGAAAGCAATTAATAATATGACTACAAATGAAACATTTTCCACATGGAAAAGTACCTATTTTAAAGGAAATATTAATGTAGATGCAAGGATATTAATAGAGATGCAAGGAGTATGGGAAACAAAATTACTGTGTACCAGCATATCTCCCAAACTACATCCCTTTTTATATGAAATATATGGAACCTCATTTACTAATCTAGCTGTGTCTCAATTCTTCCTTAGAACAGCCAATAATATTTCAGGAGATTACCCACTTGTTCACTCAGAACATTATAAGTTGTAACAAAGTAGATTTTTCTTTGATTATTTTTAATCCTATCCACATTATCTAATGCTCTATCTAGAGGGGGAATACTTTAAGTGACTGAAAAAATGTCAGTATTTACCTGATTATCCCCCATAAAGGATGACAAAATACTTCTTCCCTTTGGTCCCATATACCTAACATTAGACATAGAATTTATATCTGAATTATTCCTTTCTTAATAACTTTCTGAAGGAAATCTAAAACAACATCCCTTCCATATCATCTCCTAAAATATATATTGGTAGTTTTCTTAACTTCCTTATAAAATTAGAATCATCATTACAAAGCTTAGAAATCTGAAGAAATTCCATATAGGGTAAGGAAATAAGATGGGGGGGAATGACAACTTTCTCCATGTAAATATTGCCCCCCCCCATTAATACATTTCCTATGAATCGTAGTATGGATATTCCCATTATTACAGCCCTGTAGCATCAAATCTATAAAGGAAAAGTGTCCCCCCCACTGTAAACCATCAAATATAAAATTAAATCTATTGTTTTGTAAATCTCATACAACATTATTAACTTCAAGATAGCCACCATTACATATAAATATCAAATCATGAATATAATGAAAATAATGAGCAACATATCTAAATCTAAAACATATAAATACATAGTTACTCTAATTAATAAAATATTAATGCTTTGCATTTTAAACAGTGTCATCATGGGGACTTTATTTTATTACAAGGCTGCATTTTAGAACAAGTGACAGTAAAGCTTGGAGAAAATGTCACATTTAAAGACAAATGATTGCATAAGGAGGCTGTTTATATCTTAAAATACTTGGTATCCTGGAGTTTAATACTGAATACAATTGGACATATTTAATTGGTTAATAGTTTTATTTATTAGACTGTTTGTGTAATTATGCGTTTTAGATTTTGTATAGATACTATTTCTTTTTTCTATGATGTGAAGGTGTTCAGCCAAGGTGCTAGAACTTATTAAATAGTTTTTTTACTTTTATCCAGTGGCTTGTGGTTTTAGTCATCTATTTCTTTCAAGTGTTTTTTTTTGTTGTTCTCTGGACTTGTTAGTTTGCACCTCAACCAGGGAGATAAAATCCTGGGCATGATTCTCACCAGTATGGGACTGCACTGCTCCCTACCAATTGTAAGTCCCTCTTTGGTCAAATTGAGCCATAAATCCGTCACATTCACCTTAAGATTGAAACCAGAATACCTTGGTATTTGGAGAGTATAACAAGGTTAATCTACCAAAAGTGAGTGATGACCTGGCTAAATTCAACATCTCCTTCCAAATCAATGACCACACTACTTACGTGGAATCCTTTACCACCAAATTCTATGAAAATGCGAATAGCTGCATCTGTTCCTCTCTGGAGTAAATATAATGTCAAATTCAAAAACAATCCCCCTTTGGTGGAAACCAAATATAAGCAGGCTCAAAAATAAAAGAAAAAAGATTGTTGCTTTTAAAAAATAAATGCGACTCTCAAGACGAAAAAAATGCTCTTGCTAAATTTAACAGGGAACTCCGCACCTTGATCAAATCAACCATAGTTAGATATTTGGTAAAAATAGCCATCCAGGCAAAGGATGAACACAAAATCTTCTTTAACTATGTTAGAAACCTTAGAAACAGTTCCTAGCACTGCATAGACCTAATAGCAAATTGTATCAAATACTTGTTCCCAGTGGAGTTAACTAATCTACTAGCAGAAAAGTTTAGCTCTAACTTTACCCCCCCTTCAGGTATATACCCACTTCTACTCCCCCCAACAAATTTCCCATGAACAAGTCCTCAAAGTAATATTCAAGGCCAAGAACACTGCTTCTATGGGGCCACAAAACATACTAAGCTGCTTAATGGCCAGCCTGAAACAGTCCCTGTTAGAAACTCTACAGAGGCTTTGTGCTAGATGAAATGAAGACAGCAACTGTCATCCCCTTGCAGAAAGGTGGGGTGTCACTGGACCTGAGAAATTATAGAGCCATAGTTCTGACCAGCTTCCTCTGTAAACCTATGGGAAGAATCATTATAGAATAGGTAACCTACAGACTCTTGCTCCAAGTCATTTGGATTTGTCAAAGTCATATCTTGCCTACCTAACCTGTTTGACCTCTTCAAGAATGTATGACTGCAAATCAGTACACACTGCATATATAGATGTAACAAAGGTTTTTCAACACCATCTCACACTCAGGTATCATAGATAAACTATCCCAGCTAAATGTCAATCCCCATGCCAGATGAAGTAGGGCAGTAGATGTATGACTTGTGCCAGCACAGCTAGCTAGAATTTTGTAAATAATTATTTATTTATTTATTTTTATTTTACATTTGTTGACCAGGCTAGTCTAACTGGATATTTGTCCATTTTCAGTAGAGGCCCGGGGAGAAAAGCTCCAAGCACTAGCAGTGACAAAGAATACAATATATAGTAGTAGTCAAATGAATTACAGTACATTGGCTACATTGGTCAGAATTGTACTGAGTCGTTTAGTAGGTTGAAGTTAATATCAAAATACAGAGAGATAAACAAAATAATTTTTTTTGTAGTATGAAGGAGATTATAAACTACAAAGTAGGCATCAAAGAATAGTATGGAAGAGAAGTATAGAAAGAGCAAGAAGGGGAATGAGATATCAGTCAGGGTTAGAGCATGGACAAAGCCATTGAGATTTAAGATGTTCTTTAAGATGTTTTTTAAATAGGAAAGTGAAAGCAAGGGTGGAAAACTCAGTAGGAAGCTGGTTCCAGTTTTTACCTACTGTGTTGGAGAAAAGTGAGTCCCCAGCTTTGTTTTTTGACTTAATAGTGGAAACAAGGAACTTATTAGCTGAGCATAGTGTTTCAAGATTTTTGTAGGGTGTAATCAGATTAGTGAGGATAGGGGTATTCTTAGGGTGATAAAGGATCTTTTGGGTGATAACAAGTTGTTGACAAAGTAGTTGGCTTTGCAGTTCTATCCATCCCAGTTGTTTGAGGTTGAGACAGTGGTGAGTTCTAAATGGGGTGCCAGTGGCAAATCTGGCTATATTATTATAACTGGTGGAAAGTTTGGTAAGGTTGTTTTTAGATAGATTGGTATATATCGCAGAAGCATAGAACAGGGTAGAGATAAGGTGGGTCTGGGCAATAGTCATTCTGGCTGAAGGGGTAATTCTATATCATTTCTATATCAAACTGATTTGCACAGATTCTTGTGCTGAAAATGTAACTGTGAGGTTTGCTTGTTTTAAAATATATCAACAATGCACCCTGCTGGAATGAAAAGAAATGTACATGTATTATTGCAACTGAATTATATGTATATGTTTTAATAGAGGATACAGGGACAACAAAGGTTAACCAGCTGGCTTATTTAAAAAAAAATAAGGGAAAGGTAAATGAGCTGTTAAACTATTAAAATGGCACAAAACATTGCTGAATAGGATTGGAGGTGTTAGGTCTGGAATAAGTCTTTGTGCATTAGCTCAGTAAAAAGAGAGGAAGCCCCAGGCACTGCCATAAACATTTAAGATGTGTATTTTAGCTGTCTATGCTAAATTCCTGTCTCAGGTTCAAAGGGGGTTAATGTGAGAATCTAGAGTCAGATGACCAGATGAGGTCATTTTGCAATTTATCTTGGATATTATGTTTTGCAGGGAGTAATCTCTGAGGAGGGAGTACTCTGTTTGGGAGCCTTACTAGAAAGACTGCTCACATATTCATCTTACCTTGTCCAAGTAAGTTATTAGGGAGCAGTAATTTCTCTAGATTCATTCAGGAATATAGTAAAGCTTAGTTTAGATATTGTTTTCCTTTATTTGTCTGAACCTTTCTATCAATGTTGTTTTCAATATCTCCTGAATTTGAACTCTGTGGTTTACTATGAATACATGTTCAGTATTTTCATGCACTTATATTATTTATTATTAAATATATTTAAAACTTTTATTGTAGCTGGTCCTTCACCTCACAGCAAGAGGTTCTCTGGTTTGATCCTTGGCTGGGGTGCCTTCTGTGCAGTGTCTGCATGTTCTCCCTGTGGTCACGTGGGTTTCCTCCGGGTGCTCTGGTTTCCTCCCACATCCCAAAGACATGCTGTAGGTGGACTGGACACTCTAAATTGTCCCTAGACATGAGTGTGTGTGTGTGCCTTCTGTAAAAGGTTGGGTGCCGGGCTGGCAACTTGACATCCTAAAACTCCACTGCCAATCATGAGCAGACAGGTGATCTGCTGTGGCGACCCCTAACCGGGAAAAGCCAAAAGAAGAAGATTATGGCTGGTCCTTGTAGAAAGTACTTAACCTTTGAAAGTGCATATATTTATTTGATGACACTGTGTGGGCCACTCCAGAAGGCCTAGCTGTCTTGGTGAATGACTACCATTTGTATTAGTATTAATATTACACAGTATAATTGGACACCCCTTGTTAAGGAAGTTAGAGTAGCTGATTGTGGAGTGTCCGGTGGTAGTGATAGCTACCTTATACTCTGGGCAGAAGGGGATACAAGTAAATCTGTGATAGCCTTTCCCAGGTGTGTGTCTGTGTGTGTGTGTGTGTGTGTGTGTGTGTGTGTGTGTGTGTGTGTGTGTGTGTGTGTGTGTGTGTGTATGAAAAATCAAATCTCACAATGTGTGGGTGTCAGCTACTTGGGGGAGGGACATGAAGCACTGGGTTACAGAGAGGGTGCTGGAGGTCTTGGCCTGGACACTCGTTTGAGGGCCCAACCCTATAGCTGTACCAGTGGAGAGTCTTACTGAGGACCTGGAGGGAGACAGATATAGAAAAATCCAGACCCTGCACTGAGTGTGCTAAAGGAAATTGTGCTTCATGCAGAGAGGTCTGCATCTGGAAATACTGAGTGTATCCATTTGTATCCCAAGTGCAAATCCCTCACCAGTGTCAGTGGTGAGGATTCAGGTTCTTTGATTACTGGCCAAGCGTGGAGACATCATATATTGGTTGGCAATGGTGGGACCATCATACATCACATACTGGTTGGAAGTGGTGGGACCATCACTTGCCCCATAATGGTGAGAAGTGGTGTGGATATTAATTGAACTCCTGTAGCCTGTAAGCAGTCATCACTAAAAATATGTACTCTCAAGCAGCCACAAATTAGACATTCAGAGTTTCATATCACAATAGTTTTATTTATTTACTTTTTGTTCACTTAGTTAGTCAGAGTGAGCAGCCAAATATGTCAGTAGAAGATTACGGCAAGCTGAAAAGGAACCAGTTGGCTGATATGTGCCAAGCCAAAGGACTGGTGTATGCCAACCTGACTAAAGTGGAAATGATTGCAGGCCTAATCACAGCTGCAGCACAGACCAGAAGACAGGAAGACAATCAGTTGGACATTGGGGAGGTACAGCTCTCAGAAACAGGACAGTCCAACTTTTCCTCAGAGTATGTAAAAATCCATCTGGAGTTAAAAAGACTTTAACTGGAGGTCAAACATTTGGAACTAGAATTGTCAGAGAGACTGGTATTTGGAGGCCGAAGAAAAGGAAAAGCAGTGTCAACATGAGAAGGAGATGCTGACTCTTCATCAGGGTCATGGAGGTAATGGGGAAGGGAATAACCGAACCCCAGAAGCAATAAAGGTCAGAAAATTTCTGCCACAATTTACAGAGGGGGATCATTTTGATAGTTTTATTCATATATTTTAAAGGGTATGTAAACAGTATAATATTGACCAAGGGTCATGTGTAGGGTTCCTGATGCTCTTACTCCATGGTAAAGCTGTAACTGCTCTTTCTAAATTGTCTGATACTGATTGCTTAAATTATGCTAATGTTAAAACATGTTTATTGGAATGTTTTAAGTGAACACCTGAAGCTTACAAAAAAGTGTTGTGAGCATAGACACAAGGCAGATGAATGTGTATGTGATTATATTGCTGAACTAAGCACTTATTTTCATAGGTGGGTGAGTGGGTGTCAGGTTACCATTTTTCAAACGCTGGCAGACCTTTTGATGAGGGGAACAAGCCCTTAGCACTTTGCCTGAGGACATGAGAATTTGGTTTGCAGACAGGGAATGAAACTCTGCAAATAAACCTGGGAAAAAAAGGGATCTCTACTTAGCAAGCAGGGCATCACTGCACAGGCAAGGGATACCCAGTGCTACACACAGATATTAGGAAACACATGATGGGCAGACTAATCCACCCCAGCAGAATCTGCCAGTAACAGGGGAAGCCACTATTTCAGACACATGGCCAGGATCAAGGGTTAAATGTTTTAAATGTAACCAATAGGGCGATGTAGCATATAGCTGTCCCCAGAGGCAAGGTAGTGAACAAAAGGTAGGGGAACCAGCAAGTGGGGATAACAGAATGCTAGTGGTAAGTTGTCTGGAGACAACAGGGGTACCAAACTACCACCAGAGTTTGTATCCTATTTTGGTGGATGGAAAACAGCTTACTGCCAAGAGAGACACAGCCTCTGATATTACCATTATAAAGCCTGTGGTGGTTAAAGAGGAACACTACTTGCTTGGGCAGTCTACTCCAGTCAGAGCTTTAAGAGGGACCCCATTCCAAATGCCTTTGGCCAGGGTTCACCTTGACTGGGGAGGTGGAAAAGGAAGCAAGCAAGTAGGTATGTTTGAGGATATCCCGGCAGATGTCTTCATAAGGAATGATTTTGATAATGCAGTACCATGTGTGCATGCAGTGACATGCAGTCAGGCTTGGAGACAGGCATGTGGGTCTGGTAGCCTGGGGGAGACCCAGGCAGACTGCACCTCTGAAGCCAGGACTGGTAATATGGCTAATTCAGGGAGGAAGCTATCCTGCAGCAGTGATCCTGAAGATGAGCCACAGCTGCTGGTAGGTATTGATATTCCCTTGGGAAGGGTGACTGCAAGGGCAGAGATGAGTAGTAGTACCCAGGCTGACAGTGAGGTACTGCTGTCAAAAGATACCAGACTTCCTGTGGAAAAGGAGCTGGGAAAAGTCACAAAGATAGAGTTGAGACAGGCTCAGCTCTCAGACTCCACATTACAAGACTTGATGGAGGTAGCTAGGGAGGCACCTGATTCTCAAGGAAAAGGTGAGTCTGTATACTGGAACAAAGGGTTACTGTATAGAGAGTGGACCCCAGAGGGAGGGCTAGAAGGTGAGGTAATACAGCAGTTGGTAGTGCCCAGAGCCTACCTTCTGGCACATCTAGCCATATCCCGATACATTCCTTTTGCAGGTCATATGAGCATAAAGTGTACCATCTGTATTATGCAGAACTTCTATTGGCCTGGGATTGCTAGGGATGTAATAGGGTACTGCAGTACATGTGAGCAGTGCCAAAAAGTAGCTAAGGCGGGAGACATGGTGAAAGCTCCTTTGATGTCTTTGCCTGTGATTGAAGAGCCATTTCAGAGGGTAGCTATGGATATTGTGGGGTGGAAGAAGTACATCCTAGTGGTAGGATATTATGCTGCTAGATATCCTGAGGTAGCGTCTCTGTCCTCCGTCGAGGCAGAGCAGGTGGCAAATGCTTTGCTAGAGATTTTCAGCAGGCTAGGTTTCCCAAGAGAAATACTGACAGACAGAGGTGCCAATTTCATGTCAGACCTGCTAGCTTGTTTGTGGGTGTGCTGTGGGATGAAGCACCTAAAGACAACTCCCTACCACCTCCAGACTAATGGTCTTGTGAAGAGGTTAAACTCTAAACTAAAGACCATGCTACAGCCATTTGCAGAATAGTTTAAGAGAGAGTGGGACAAATATTTGCCTCATCTGCTGTTTGCTTACAGAGAGGTACCCCAGGGATCCACAGGTTTTTCACCCTTTGAGTTGCTCTATGGGCATATGGTTAGGGGACCTCTAGATTTGACTTGTGATGAGTGGGAGGGTGAGTGTGAATCCTGCAAGGATTTTGTTGTGGCATATGTCCTAAACCTCAGGACAAGGCTTAGAGAGCTCATGGACTTGGCCCAGGAGAACCTGGCAGGAGTCCAACAGTAGAAAAAGGTTTGGTATGATGGGAATGCTCAAGGCAGAGAGTATGCTGTGGGACAGCAGGTGAAGGTGCTCATTTCTGTCAGACACAATAAGCCGCAGTCAGATTGTGAGGGACCCTTAAAAGTGGTAAGAAAGGTCAGTGATGTTAACTACATGGTAGAAGTGCTAGGCAGGAGGCAGGGGCACAGACTGTACCATGTTAGCATGATGAAAACCTACCATGAAAGGGAGATCCTTATGCTAAGTATTTGCAGTGTGAGGCAGGCAGAGTCTGAAGGGTGTCTATGGCTACAGCGAGGCAGCCACCAAAATGCCAAGTTACTATGTTGGATCCTAGGGTTGCAGGCATGTGATATGACAGTGCAGCACTATAGTGGGGTCAGCAATGCCAAGGCAGATGGAATCTCAAGACAGGGAATAGGGTAACATATTCCCAGATAAGCTTATTCCTCTCAAGCCATGTTTCTCAATGGCCACTTGAAAAAGTAGCTTGAATCTTCAAAGGGGAAGAGTTGTGATAACAGGAGTTATTGCCAGTCATACGAGGAGAAGTAGGGCAGTAGATGTATGACTTGTGCCAGCACAGCTAGCTGGAATTTTGTAAATAATTATATGTCATTTGTATATCAAACTAATTTGTACAGATAGCTGTGCTGAAAATGTATCTGTGAGGTTTGCTTGTGTTAAAATCTATCAACAGTGCACCCTGATAGAATGAAAAGGAATGTACATGTATTACTGTAACTGAATTAAAAGTACATGTTTTAATAGAGGATACTGGGACAGAAAAGGTTAACCAGCTGTCTTATTTTAAGAAAAAATATTGAAAATGTAAAATAAACCATTAAACCATTAAAATGTTACCCCACAGTGCTGAATAGGAGTGGAGATGTTAGGTCTGGAAGAAGCCTTTATTCATTAGCTCAGTAAAAAGAGAGGAAGCCCCAGGCACTGCCACAAACATTTAAGATGTGTACTGTAATTGTCTATGCTAAATTCCTGTCTCAGCTTCAAAGGGGGTTACTGTGAGAACCTAGAGTCTGGTGACCAAATGAGGTCATTCTGCAAGAAACAAAACAGTCAGGAAGCACTGAATTACCTGCTGCTTCTTTATTTTACTTATTCTGGTACCTCGGCTACACAAGCTTTCTAAGGAATAAATCAATGCAATTTAAGCAGCCTTTTCATATCCCCTTAATTAATGGGGTAATACATTTAATTACTATACATCAATTATTCTACTTTTAATTATCACAAATTCAGTTGTTATGTTATTGCGAACTTCTACTCAAACTTAAAGGTATACCCCCATATATACAGGTATCAAACAGATAAACAAGATAAAAAAGATAAAAAGCCCAAGATTCTTATACAACATATAAAACATACAACCATTTCTTACATACTACATTAAATAGTAAATATGTAAACATTCTAAACAATTAATTAATGACTAACCAATACTTTATAATAAACTTACATTAAATAAATTTTATTATTCAATGCATATGACAATATCACATTCATTCCAATATTTTTTAATATATGACTAATGTGTTATTACACTTTCCTGCTACTGTTCATCATGTTATTAATTTATATTCTTTTAATATTCTTCTTGTGTTACTGCAAACTATTACATGTGAATCCAAACTTTCCTATATATCCCAATTAATTTCCAAATTTAGCCCACTGGGGAACAAAGTACCTACATTCACTATGATTTTAGTTTCTAACCTTAAAAGTCTACATCTAAATTCATCTCCCCCCATATTTTGACATCCAAATGGTTGAGCTAGAACACTAAAGAAGAAGCTGTCAGTGCTTCCCCCATGGACAGTGCAAAAATGCTGAGCCACTGGGCTCTCCATTCTCCTATTCCTCACATCTCCTAAATGCTCTAAAATTCTTAACTTGACTATTCTTTTTGTTTGTCCTACATACCACATCCTGGGTGTATACCCATACCCAATAATGTAGACCACCCCACAGGAATCACATTTAAACTCATTTTTAATCCAGAATTTCTTCCCATTTATTGCCCAGCCATCCACATTTTTTATTTTACTACATATTTTGCACATTCCACCGGGGAATGCCCCCAGCCTCCTCCCCATTGTGCCCTGTGCCGTTTGATTCCATAATTCCTTTAAATTATTAAAACGGCCATATGAAAAAAATGACTTTTTCTGGGAACAATTTCCTCACTACTTCATCCCTATAAATCACCGGCCATAATTTATTTACCAACTCTCTAAGTATTTTAGAAAAGGGAGAGAACTTAGTTACAAAAAGCATGCACTCTACATTTTCCGTTCCTTTTCCTTTTTCTTTTTTAATTTTCTGAAAACCTCTGGACTGCTGAACATGTATCTTTTATTCACCTCTCCTCTGAATTTGCTCAAAGATCCCTGAATGTACCCATCTGTATGTCCTCTTTTAAGTAATCTATTTTTCACCATAATAAATTCATTTTCTAAAACCTTCTTGTCAGAGGTATTAGTCATAGTTCTTTTGAATTCCCCATACGGTAAAGATTTTATCAAATGCACAGGGTGTGTACTATTGGCCTCCAAAAAATTATCTGCAGCAGTTACTTTGTGAAAAGGCCTATAATGTAACCCCCCCATTGAAATCTACATAGAATTCCACATACAAGAATTACATACTTCTATTATTGACTCTATATGTGAATTCCAACCCAAATCAGTTCTGATTTAATATGCTCATAAAATTATCAAATTCACATGGTTCACCTTTGCACACAAAAATCAAATCATCAATAAAGCGTTTGAACATAACTACCCTTTTCTTGACAAAACATGTTGGATAAATAAACATATTTTCAAAAAAATCCATAAACAATATGGCACAAGAGGGGGCGAATGCCATCCCCATTGCTGTTACCTCTAACTGCAAATAATATTCCCCCTCAAAAATAAAGTAGTTATGTATCAAAGCATATTCCAAAAGTTGCCAAATATAAGCAGTTTTAGGGCCTTCCCACATAATTTTTACAATTACCTCCAAACCTTTTTCGATCTTAATATTCTTATATAGAGACTTTACATATACACAAGCAAAATAATAGTCTGACTTCCACTGGATTTTATTGATGCACTCTAAAACATGAGTAGTGGTCTTAATATATGACTGGATTCTAGGCGGAAAAACTTATAAATGAGAATCAAAAAAGATGCCTAGGTTCTGCAAAAATGCCCGCACCCCGAGACTATTGGTCTTCCAGGGGGTTTAGTTATAGATTTATGTAACTCGGAAATTGCAAAAAACCTGGCATCCTTTGGATTCTTAAGATGGAATTTTGTAACATCTTTCTGATCAAAAAATCCCAGCCTTTCTCCCCTTTCTAGTAATGCCAATAAACCTTCATTGAATTCCTTCACTGGATTAGAAATGCAATTTTTCATAAACCATATTGTCAGACAACAAGTCAAACACCATACTGTTATAGTCATTCCTTGTTGAAATGGCCCAGTGTCCCCCTTTATCCGCTTGTGTAAATACATAATTGGTTAAACCATGCAACTGCTTTAAAGCCAACCACTGTTCCTTATTTAAATTCCATGCTTTAGAATTCTTAATGAAATGACAATAAGCATCTTCAATTTGTTTACATAATGCATTCTCAAATACATTAACAGCATTAGAAGTTTTAGGGGGTACAAAAGAACTACTATAAGGAACTTTAGGCACATTCAATTGACCATACCCTGTAGAAAAAAAAGACATTTTCAACATTGAACAAATCAGAGTCACTTTCCAAATCTACAACATTGCCCCAGTCCATAAATGGATTATCATAAATAGACATATTAAGCAGTGAGTTGTCCATATTTTCTTAATTTACTTCATTCGTTACATTAGGTCCTTTCCCTTGTGATAGCATTTGTCCTTTACTAGCAAAAAATGCCCTCAAGTATAGTTTCCTACAAAATTTCTTTGCTTCACCCAATACATCAGCAAGTGTAGGAAAAAACATTGAAACAAACTTAGTGCCCTTAAGGAGGACACTCACTGCTGCCTACGTTAACCTTAAATCCAATAGATTCACAATATTTAATGTTTCAGTTACAGTACTGTTACCACCAGCATTTTCCATTTGATTTACTAATGCCGCCAGACCCACCATAATATTACCATTAGTCAATTTTAATGCACAAGATACTGAAAATAAACTTTCCCCAGTCTCATCAGGGATCACATTAGCATCAGTTTTTTTTTTCATGTTGTATTTCAACAATCACAGAATCTGGGATACAGTTACCAGGGAATGAATTCACTATGCTGGAAATGGCACATACCTTAGTGTGTCCAACAGGAAAATTCAGTTTCTCTTCCCCTTTCCCTGGAACCTTTTTCCACTGCCTTTCACTCGATTCTAGTTCTCAGAACTTTCCATGTTCTCGGTTTGAGGAGGCCCACCAGCCGCTTTGCTCACATCTTCAAAAGAGACGCTCTTCTGTCTGTTGGACACCAGCTCACCCGAGGATAGAAATGTATCATGAGAGGATGGACCTGAACATGTTTTACTCCTTCTACCAGCTTGACGTATATGCCCTCTTTCATCCTTCCACTGCCAAGAAAAGATTATGCCACTGTTGTAGTCATTAATATCTCAATTGAACTTTTTCTTCTTTCTCTCTATTACAGTGGGAGGCAGGCAGAGTCTGAAGGGGGTCTATGGCTACAGCGAGCCAGCCACCAAAATGCCAAGTTACTATGGTGGATCCTAGGGTTGCAGGCATGTGATATGACCGTGCAACACTGTAGTGGGGTCAGCAATGCCAAGTCAGATGGAATCTCACTCAGGGAATAGGGTAACATATTCCCATATAAGCTTATTCCTCTCAAGCCATGTTTCTCAATGGTCACTTGAAAAACTAGCTTGAGTCTTCAAATGGGAAGAGGTGTGATAATAGGAGGTATTGCCAGCCATACCAGGAGAAGTAGGGCAGTAGATGTATGACTTGTGCCACCACAGCTAGCTGGAATTTTGTAAATAATTACATGTCATTTGTATATCAAAATGATTTGTACAGATGTTTGTGCTGAAAATGTATCTGTGAGGTTTGCTTGTGTTAAAATGTATCAACAGTGCACCTTGATAGAATGAAAAGGAATGTATGTGTATTATTGTAACTGAATTAAATGTACATGTTTTAACAGAGGATACTGGGACAGAAAAGGTTAACCAGCTCTTATTTTAAGAAAAATATTGGAAATGAAAATGAGCCATTAAACCATTAAAATGTCACCCCTCAGTGCTGAACAGGAGTGGAGATGTTAGGTCTGGAAGAAGTCTTTGTTTATTAGCTCAGTAAAAAGAGGGGATGCCCCAGGCACTGCCATAAACATTTAAGATGTGTACAGTAATTGTCTATGCTAAATTCCTATCTCAGCTTCAAAGGGGGTTACTGTGAGTACCTAGAGTCAGGTGACCAGATGAGGTCATTCTGCAAGCCATCTTGGACATTATATTTTACAGGGAGTAATCTCTGAGGAGGGAGCATTCTGTTTGGAAGCCTGAATAAACAGATTGCTCGTGTATTTCATCTTGCCTTGTCCAAGTAAGTTATTAGGAAACATTAATTTATCTAGATTCAGTCAGGAAAATAGTGAAACTTAGTTTAGATATTGTTTTTCTTTATTTGTCTGAATCTGTCCATCAATATTGTTTTCAATATCTCCTGTGATTTGAACTCTTCTCATTTACTGTGAATATATATTCAGTATTTTCATGCTCTTTTATTTTTTTATTATTAAATATTTTTAAAACTTTTATTGTGGCTGGTCCTTGTAGAAAGTACTTAACCTTTGAGAGTGCTTATATTTATTTGGTGACACTGTGTGGGCCACTCCAGAAGACCTAGACATCTTGGTCAGTGACTAGCATTTGTATTAATATTAATATTTCACAGAATAGTTGGACACCACTTATTAAAGGTGTTATACTAGCTGATTGTGTAGTGTCTGCTGGTGGTGATAACTACCTTATAATCTGGGCAGAAGGGGACACAGCAGATAAATCTGTGCCAGCCCTTCCCAGATGTGTGTGTGTGTGTGTGTGTGTGTGTGTGTGTGTGTGTGTGTGTGTGTGTGTGTGTGTGTGTGTGTGTGAAAAGTCAAATCTGACAGTGTGTGCATGTCAGCTACTTGGGGCAGGGACATGAAGCACTGGGTTTACAGAGAGGGTGCTGGAGGTCTTGGCTTGGACACTCAACTGAGGGCCTAACCCTACAGCTGTACCAATGGGGAGTCTTACTGGGTGTAGATCAATGTGTGTGTATGTACCTTTAAGAAGTTATCCAAGGGCTTTCACAAGTGTATAAATACTAAGCATGTGCAAGTCTGACTACCATTTTGTAATAAGCCGTTGAGATGTAAGCATGTATGTATGGAAGGTCTGTCTGTTAACCAGTTTGTTTATAAGTTATGATGCTGCTATCCATCCTGATGTGTTTCTATGTATTAAAGCAGCTAAACAAAATACCCTGCCTGCTTGTCATCTATGTTAGAGAGGGACGAGCAACATGGTGTCAGAAGTGGCATGTCTAAAAGGACATGGTCTAAAGTGACTTTGACCAGGATGGAATCCAAATTCTTCAGTTTGAGTTCGAGAGGCACATAGTTGAAGCTGGAGGAATATACAGGACTGAATCATCCCTACAATGTGCATACTTTGCAAAACAGTTCAGAAAAGAATTTCTGGTATTAAAACTTGCTCAGCACTATTTCTTATTCGTAAAGTATGAAACAAGGCATACAGAACACTCGAAATGATATTCGCATAAACCGATATGTCCGATATTGATAAAATATTCAAATTACTATGGAAAATATTTGAAATAAAGTACGAATTGCATATAATACATAAAATAAGAGGAAACAACTGCATTTTTCAATACGTGCCTAGTGAATCCATATTTTTCATATTAATCAAAGATATCCGAGTTGTCAGAGGTATAAAAAGTGTTTGCATGTTTGTGCAGTACTACAGTAAAGTTATTTCACAGAATACAGCCATTTCAGAGTATATTTCACACAGTACAGTATTTCTAAGTGTTTATTGCACATTTGAATGTTATTACAAGCTCACAGAACAGTTTGTTCATGCATAATTACAAGGGCCATATTTTCAGTGTGTTTGTACATACTTTGAGGGCATAGCAGATGGATTTCGAAAACCCAGTGCATTTGTGTTTGACAGTAATATTGCTGAGAACTAGAGAGGGGTTTGAGCAAGAGTATGACATTTTCATACAGGCTGCATTTTCTGATAAAGATGACCATACAAAGATATTTATTCTACTTAATTTAGCTAGGTTAGAAGCCATAGAAAAGGAACATTTATTTGTGTATGCACCTGCTATCTATGCAGGGGGGGGGGCAATATATTGTTGCACCGGCTGAGTCAAGAGAGGACCCTGAGTCCTTAAAATGTAAATTTAGAGAAATGTGTAACCCCCAGACAAATGTTACAATGGAGAGGCACTTATTTTACACAAGAACTCAAACGCCTGGTGAAATGTTTGCAGCATATATAACTGACCTGAGAAATAAAGTTAAAATGTGCAGATTTGGTGATTTAAGGGATGAGTTGATAAAAGACAGACTTGTGTGTGGTATTAAAGATGATGCTGTGAGAAGGATTTTGCTTCATGACAATGATTTAACCTTGAATAAGGCCATTGAGATTTTTCAGATATACAAACACAGAAAAGCACACAAATATGCTTACAAATGAGAGCAGCTTTAGAAGACATAGTGAAAAAGCTCATGTTGATAGTATGCAGCACATGGTTAAGAGAAACAGGTCCAAGCACATGGCAGCAACTATAACCCCTGCAGCACCTACTGGTAAACCCCAGAGCTTTCCAGAAAATTCCAGAGTTCACACAGTCTTAGTGAAGCATAAGAGTAAGTCAGCAAACTCAAAGCATGGGCCCCAACCTAATTTCATTGCCAATTGTCGTAATTGAGGTGGAAGTCATGAATCTAAAATAGAGAAATATTTAGTTTTTGGTCAGCAATGCTACAAATGCAATAAATGGAATCATTTCAAAAGGTTTTGCAAATCAAAAGGCCCACATTCTTTTATTAAAAGGGAACATTTTAAGAATCGAGTTCATCAATTAGAGAGCTGCAACTCTACTCTTTATGTGGATGGTATGTCAGTGTACTTCATGAAACAGTCAATACAGTAGATTTAAGGGCAAGGAGTGAAGAATTTTGCACTTTTCAGATGAATGGCAAACCCATAGAGCTGAAAGTTGACACAGGTTCCATGTGCAATGTTATGTCAGCAGAAACATTTGCTAGAGTGTGTCATGGTGAAAAGTTTGATTTGGCAAGGTGTGTGAAACTTGCTGCTTATGGAGGCGAATAAATTCAAACCAAGGGCTTAGTAGTGCTTTCATTTTGCTCTCAGCAGAGCAAAAGAAGCTATGACTTGTTATTTTATGTGGTCAAGAGGCACATCCAGTCATTATTAGGGCTCAGAAACACTTTGAAAATGGCACTGCTTTTATTTAATAAGGAAGTCCACCAAGTTAGCTTAAAAGACCACTACTCTAATTTATTCACCCAGTACATTTTTCCTACGTATGCTGATTTTTTTAAGACAAATTAGGGAAGCTTCCAATTGTGTACTCCATGAAGTTAGACCCAGATGTCAGTCCAGTTATCAGGCCTGCTTATAAAGTTCCAGTAGCCATGCAAAACAGAATCAAAGCCGAGTTAGATAAAATGGTGTGACAGGGTGTGATTTGTCGGGTTCAACTCCAACTGAATGGGTATCTTTCATGGTAGTAGCTCATACGAAAAGCTCAGATGACTTCAGAATATGCATTGATCCACGAGATTTGAAGAAATCACTAAAAAGACCTCGTAATCCAATGTGCACAGTTAAATAAGTCACAGCCTTGATGCCAAAATGTCACTGTTTTTTATGTCCTAAATGCAAAAAGTTCATTCTGGCAAATTCAGCTTGACCAGAAATCATCATTGCTCACTACATTCAGTAATCCATTTGGCAGGTGCAGATTTTTGAGAATGCCATTTGGGATAAATTCTGCAAATGAAGTCTTTCAACGTGCAATGGAGCAATTTTTTTCAGGGTATCCTTGTGCTATTATGGTCGATGACATACTATTAGAAGGTCATGGTGAAGCTGAGCATGACAGAAATCTCAGAAAAGTTCTGGAAAGAGCATGTCAAGTGAATCTTAAGCTCAATCCACAGAAATTGCAAATTCAAGCTACAAGAAGTTACTTAAGTTGGTCATTTAATTACCAGTTCAGGCTTATGACCATACACTTCTAAACAAACAGCCATTTTTAAGATGCCAGGTCCAGGCAATGTTCAAGCCCTGCAACATTTTCTTGGCGTGGTTAACTATCTAGGCAAGTACATTCCAGACTTGAACCAACTATCAGCACCGCTTAGAGAGCTGACATGTAAAGATGCATCATGGTCTTGGTCAGAGCAACACCAAAGAGCATTTGATGTCCTGAAACAGAGAATTGCAAGTCCACCAACTCTCAGATACTATGATGTTCACAAGCCAGTTACTGTTCATTTGATGCTTTGAAATTTGGTCTTGGTGTAGTCATTCTACAAGAGGATCAACCTGTTGCCTATGCATCGAGAACTCTTACCAAAACTGAAATGCAGTATCCCCAGATTGAGATAGAGCTTTTAGCAATTGTGTTTGCATGCTCAAAGTTCCATGATTATGTTTATAGTAGACCTATCCAGATTGAAACAGACCACCAACCTCTAGTTACTATCTTGAGAAAGCCTATGCATTCAGATCCAGACATACTGCAACATATGATGTTGAGATTGCAAAAGTATAATTTCAATCTTGTCTACAAGAAAGGCAAACTTCTTTATCTTGCTGATACCTTATCCAGATCACCCAGAAATACCACATAACAGCATGAGAATGAGAACTTTGATTTTGAAGTCATGGAAGTGAGAAAATTTTCTTCCACACATCTTGATGAGTTGAGAGATCACACAGCCACAGATCCAGTTTTACAAAGTCTCAACCACTTTATCAATCATGGATGGCCAACAAAGCAATCTAGCTTACCTCAAGAAGTATAACCTTATTTTCCATACATTGATGAGATTTTGTCTGACAAAGGTATTATTATGAAAGGTCCAAAAGTAAATGCTCTAAAGTCCTTGCAACAAGAGTACATTACTTTCTTGCATCGTGGTCACCAAGGAACCAACTCTAATAAAAGAAGGGCAAGAGGTCTAGTATTTTAGCCTTCTATGTCACAAGACATTGAGAAAGTACTTTTATCTTGTTCTGCATATAATAGTACAAAGCCACATCAACAGAAGGAACCACTTCAGGTAAACCAGATTCCAGAACTACCTTGATCAACAGTAGCCACCGACATCTTTGAGTGAAATGGTTAACATTATTTGGTGTTAGTAGACTCTTACTCCAATTGGTTCAAGATTGACCTACTTCCTAACCTAACATCCAGTACTGTTATTACTAAGATGAAATGTCATTTTGAAGTACATGGTAGTCTGCACAAAGTTATTTCTGACAATGGTACGCAGTTTACAAGCCAACTGTTCAAAAGATTTTGCTGAAGAATAGGACGTTACTCATGTCACTAGTAGCCCTGAGTACCCGCAGTCAAATGGTTTGGCAGAACTTGCAGTTCAAAGTGCAAAACAGTTACTAGAGAAGTCAGAATGAGATAATAGTGATGTTTTCCTGAATCTCTTGAATCTCAGCAATGTTCCTTATGATAAACATCACCTGCTCACAGACTTCTGTTGAGACAAACCAGACCACATTACCAATCAGTAGTCAATTGTTGGTTCCATGTGTCAAGAACAACAGGTCAGTGAAAGTCAATCTGTTGAAGAAGTGTTTAACCCAGAAGTCCTACTGTGATAAGACCAGCAAACCGCTCAATCCATTATGAGAAGAAGTGGTAAGTATGCAAAAGTCCAAAGGTTATGATCGGTCTGGTGCATGAAAAATATTTGCCCAGAGCCGAATTCATACATTGTGGAGTCACAAGGAGCAGACTTTAGGTGGAATCAGAAACATTTGAGACTGGTGTCTGAGCCCATACCACAGCACATAGCCTGAAGAAAAGACTCTTTATCTCTGAGTAAATTTTCTGCTATTTCAGTTCCAGAGAATGTTCCAGAGAATATTCCCATTCCTAGACAAATCCAGAAATTCCTGATACGAGTTGCTCACCGAAGACTGTCCCTGTTGCTAAATTCAGTCTATATTGTTATGTTACGAGATTTGGTCGTATCTCTAAACCAAGTAACAGATACACGGCAACAGGGACATGAACACTGTGTTTTGTTTCTAATGTCTATAGTGTTGCATTTCTAACTGTAATATTGTTTTTACAAAAGACAATCTTTTTAAGAGGGAGCATGTAGATCGATGTGAGTGTATGTATCTTTAAGAAGATATCCAAGGGCTTGCACAAGTGTATAAACACTGAGCACGTGCAAGCCTGACTGCCATTTTGTAGTAAGCCGTTGAGATGTAAGCATGTATGTATGTAAGGTCTGTCGGTTAACCAGTTTGTTTATATTTTATGAAGCTGCTACCCAGCCTGATGTGTTTCTGTGTATTAAAGCATCTAAAACAAATTACCCCACCTGCATGTCATCTATGTTAGAGAGGGATGAGCACCATTGGGAACCTGAAGGAAGACAGATATAGAAGAATACAGAGCCTGGACTGAGTGTGTTCCCTGTGTGCTCTTAAGAGAAATTGTGCTTGATGCAGAGAGGTCTGCATCTGGAAATACTATCCATTTGTATTCCTAGTGCATGTCCCTCTCCAGTGTCAGTGGTGAAAATTCAGGCTCCTTGATTATTGGCCTAGCATGGAGACATCAAATATTGGTTGGCAGTGGTGGGACCGTCATATGTCACATGTTTGTTGGCAATGGTGGGACCATCACTCATCACAGAACCAATAGCAAATGATATCAAATACTTGTTCCCAGTGGAATTAGCTAATCTACTAGCAGACAAGTTTAACTCTAACTTTACATCCCCTTCAGGTATATATATATCTACTTCTACACTCCACTCCCCTCAAATTTCAGATGAACAAGTCCTCAAGGCAATATTCAAGGCCAAGAACACTGCTTCTATGGGGCCACATAACATACTAGGCTGCTTAACGGCCAGCCTGAAACAGAACCTGTTAGAAACTCTATAGAGGCTATTCAGCGTTAGTCGCCAAACAGGCTTTGTGCTGGATGAATGGAAGATAGCAAGAGTCATCCCCTTGCAGAAAGGTAGGATATCAGTGGGCCTGAGAAATCATAGAGCCATAGTTCTGATCAGCTTCATCTGTAAGGTTATGAAAAGAATCATTATAGAATTGATAAATAAAGACATAGGCAACCTACAAACTCTCAACCCAAGCCATTGGGATTTGTCAAAGGCATATCTTGCCTACTTAACCTGTTTGACTTCTTCAAGAAGGTTACTGAAGCAATGTATGATGGCAGATTAGTACACATTGTATATCTAGATGCAGCAAAGGTTTTTCAACATCATCCCACACTCAGTTATTGTAGATAAATTAACCCAGCTAAATGTCAGTCCCCATGTATCTATTTGGATAGCAAATTGATTCACATATAGAACCTAGGAAATTAGGGTGGGCAGATCTACTGCTTCCAAAAGACTTAATATTAGGGGTGTGCCCCAGGAGTCAGTCCTTGGGCCACTCCTCTTTGGCATTTACTTCCCAGAGGTCAAAGCTACTGCTAAGGGTTTATAGATGATCAAGTCTGAGGGTGATTGTAAACTTGGTTCCATCATAAACTCCCCACAGGACACCAAGATCCTCTAAGAGGGCCTTTACCAAACCAATGGACTAAAACTAAAAGCCAAGAAATGTATAATAGTATCCACTAGCAAGCTATTAGTCTCTTTTAACTTACACATTGACAATGCACCCTTGAAACTTGATCCAGTGGTTAAGGACCTGGGAACTATGTAGACAATGAACTGTCCTTCAGTCACCACATATCCACTATTATAAGAAGGTCTATTTTCATTGCACAGCTTATTATAAGGGTATGGTATCCAGGTCCTGGGATGTAATCATCCCACTGTATTCCACACTCATGAGCATGATCCGTGAGTAGAATGCTCCAAAAGGTAAGTACCTGTCCAAACATTTCACATAACTTGAATGCCCAAAACACTTTCTTAGTATGAAAATCAGAGATCTAAATAATATCTAAAATCTTGTCATTCTTCTCTGTGTCATACAGACTACTGAGGGGCAATCTCTGCCTTACTTACAGAGCCTCAGCAGACCCTATGCTGTTAGATCTACTGTCCATTTGCAAGTCCAGAGGCGGCATACACACCTGCTCAAGAGATCTCAATCTGTTTTGCAACAAAAATAGGGCATGTTAGAGGGATATATATATGTATCATAGAGAATATATTTTGTTTGGAATCATGTTCCTCTCCACATAAAGCAAAATGCTTTTCTTATACAATTCAGACTTAGTCTGGATGAATGAATGGGTATCCATAAATTCACCTTGTCTTAGCACCCTTGTCACTAATGGATAGGGGCAACATGAAAATGCTCTGCTCATGTCTGTGTCTTCGTACATATAAGTGATAAGAACTTCATAGGAATGTTTGGCTGGGCTTCTAAAAATCCTCATGAATTAGTAGCCTAGTAGGTATAACATAAGAAGAGATGCTGAAAGAACTAAAATGAAAAGCAGAGTCAAAGTAATATATATATATATAGAAGAAAGCAGGGTAAGAGCAGGTTATGGTATATGACCAGAGAGAGAGCAGCTGCATTTTTTTTGAGTCTTGTAATGTGGTTTCAGTTTTAATTGGAAAATGGGCTAAGAGTAATTATCTTTAAGAAAAGGAGAGAGAAAAGGGCAATTTCTACAGTTTGGAACGAATGACTGAGAAAGCATGGTTTACGCACTGAAGCCAGTTTGGGAGGTTTGGTGGATGAGGACTTGAGTGGTTAAGACTTCTAAGGTTGCATGCTGGTACATTTCTGAGTAGTCTGGGGGCTAGCTGGGGAAAGTTTCATTCTTCATAAGTTTAAGTAGCTGTGAGGTGAGTAGAAAGTCAACATGTTGTTTTACAGTTAGCCATTTAGCTTTTTTAAAGCTTTTGCAGTAGTGTTCATTTCTTAGTGACAGAGTGATGAATCTACATCTGGTGTTTGAGATGGAATGAATGGTGGATGCATTTCTTTTAGAGGCTACAGCAATCAGAGGGAGACCATATTCTAGCTGAGTCAGTAAGATACCGTTACCTATTGTATTCCTACAGGGTCTGGATAGAAAAAGGATATCCTATTAGCCCATAATAGGGGATAACTGAAACTCAAACTTGAAACTTACTATAATAAAATCGGCAAATTCGCAACCAACTTCAAATACTTCACTCACCACTGCATGCCTTTAAGCCGCTGAAATAGCTAGAGCTTCCTAACTACCTCTCCTACCTACAACTAACCGCAGCTCACAAAATCCACTTCAAACCCCAAGACTGTCCTGCTCTGAGTTCTACGTTTAATTACTACCTCCCCAACAAGCCACTCAGATGAGGGAATCAGAAACTCTTACAGATTTACAAGCCTAATCTTCCACCTGGCCAGCTTCTTTACTCACTCTCAATAGCCAAGAGTGGGAATGCTTTACCTCTACTCATTAGAACTATTCAAAATTTCACTCATTTCAAAACTTCCCTTCATAGTCACTTCTCTTCCTGCTGGAAATGTACCTGTACCAAGTCCCTTTAGAAAACTCCCAAATGTTCTTGTCTTCACTATTGTTGGTAAAACAGTAACACTGTAGAGACAGCTGATAGATCCTATAAGCCACATAGATACTTAAGTACTTTGCTGTTTGCTTAAGACTGTACACTCCTGTAACGTTTCTTTTGACAACTGTTCATACGTACTTTTGTAATTGCTTTCATTTTTTTGTGATTGCTTTCTTATTTTTCTGTAGAATTTTACCTTTGTCATTTTAAATATTTTCTATGCAGAATTTGATAATTATAATGTTCAACTGTAATGTTTTAAGTGTTAATGTCTATACTATGGAGCTTTTCTCACCAGGCTTACAGTGAAAATGGGTTTGACTAGGCCCAGTGGACATTCCCGGTAAACAAAAAGCAATTAAATAAATACAATAAAAATAATTTTTTTTGTAGTAAAAATAGACTGGCAGGGATATAACAACACTTCACATTCTGCTTTTTACATTACATAAGTTTACACATGTACAGGATCAGCAAAGATCTGAACATGTAGAAAGAGAAGATAGAAAAAGTTTGGATGTGAGGAGAAGTACAAAAGTGATTAGAAATGTAAAAACAAAGTAGGGCAATATGGAAAAAAACATTTCTGTTATAAAGCCAGACCAACCCTGGCATGAATCAAATTATCACACTTGAAGGTGAACCCCCCAACACTCACCCACCCTTTCACCTTCAGTCCACCACCACTGCTGTAGCCTCAGCACTCACCCACCCTTTCATGTTCAGCCCATCAGCACTGCTGTTGCTGTCTGGAGCGTGCTGTGTATAAAATGGCGTAGCTTCTCTAGACCATCTTGTATCAGTATTCATTCAGACCAATGCACCTTCAGTTTCTCTATCCCTTAACTCTTGTAACAAATAAAAGTTTGCATAAAATCACAGACCATAATAAGTATAAAAAAAGGACTGTATCAATACCTAAATATGAAGATGAATGTAAAGCTGAATACTTTATGCTTGTTACTGGCCTCATTTCTAATGCCAAACTATTGAAAAAAGGTTTTCATTTTGAATGAAAACAAGACATAACATTCTGTTTTCAACACAGCATAGCTTTAAGAAGGAAGACTGCGCTGAAACTACCACAACCAGAGTTACAATATAATTACTAAACTATGTCATGGACAGAGGACAGTTGTAATCTGTCCTGACCCATCAAAACTCTTGTTTGATATGATCTACTATTCATTCTCCTGTACAAGCTTGCAGTAGAAAGGACTGGTAAGCATATGTCAGCTCCTTTCAATGTTACTTTTAGAGATCCTCAGTATCGGTTATGTAGCACAGATATTTTTCTTCCCCATTCTTTACCTGTTTAGAGATAGATCACAGCTCACAAAACGTTTTCTTTTTTTTGCAGGGTGGCTTCCCCACACCCACTGATAATTAAATATGCCACCTCTGAGATCACACCACAGTGGGGAAAAGAGCAGCAACCTGATCCCTGCTGTGCTATGATCCCACATAACAGACTTCCCACTCTATTTGATGTTCTGGATTTTTGAGCTTTTTGGTTCAATATTATGCCATTCACTCAGCTAAGCATTCAGAAATATGACAGGGATTCAGGAGGGGTCCCACATAACTGGCAGTCCAATGCAATCCATCATATCTAACTTTTATGTCAAGGAGAGGTAGAACAAATGGACTGATAGGGATGTTTCCCTGGCCAGAGAATGAATGGGCAATAGGGCTTTCACTTTGACTGGAGAGTAAATGGCCTGGCCAATCAGAGGAACAAATTGGCTGATTGGGTGCAGGAAGAGGAGCCATCATGCATCATGCAAGCCAAAGAAATAATAAAAATAATTAAAAAGTATAAATTAATACATAAAATATGTAGACTTTTTTATAGTTCCCTCAGTGCAAGGACAGTTAACCTTCCATGCTGGAGTAGGTGGACAAGGCCTAGCATGAGAATCATACTTCAGTGTCATAGTTTTGGTACAATGCATTTATTTGACTTTTAATGGAATCTATTATTTGCAACCACGGGGGTCATTCTTACTGAGAGGACTGAAGTGAATTGATCAGTGTTATGTCATCTGCCTGTCATACAGGACAGCACGCAGATCTGGGTGTTTAATACTTAATGAGCTTATTATTGTTACTGCAAATAAGGGGCCCAAGATGGAACCCAATGGTTCCCCAGATATGAAATGTTAGGATGAAAAGTATGTAGACTCTACAAGGTCTGTAAAGGAGCACTTATCAAGCTAAATGGACAACCTGATAATGCTGCATAGAGTTAAGCCACATCTAGAGAATTCCAGAAGCAGAATGCACTGTGAAATTGTATCCAATGTCTTGGTCAAGTCAACAAACAGGATCCATTTTAGATATCTCTGATCCTTGTTTGTACAGATGGTGTTAGTCATGAAAACAGAACAGTGGTTATGCTGTAATCCTGCTGAAAGTCATTCAGTTCTCTCAGATGAATTACCTACCTGTACTAATGACATGTTATATGCTGTACAAGATCGATAATTCACACTTAAGGGTTGTACAGAGTTGTAAATTATCACAGTCTTTTTGGCACCTATTTTCTACTGACTATTAACCTTTCGCCCATATGCTGTATTGCCCGGTTTGTTTCTCTATGGAAAAGGGTCACTTGATGGCAACTACGTGCAGTAAATCTGGAGTTTTCAGATTCCCTACTGCTTCTCCTCTACAAATGCCCATTTGAGGGGCAAGGGGCGGTATACAATTTGCTGTTGCAAGATGCATCTCTTAGTTCTGCAAGTGCTTCCCTCAGTTAGTCCTTCCTTCTTGAAAGCAACCTCATCCATTGATCCCTGACGCCCCCATAGATTTAGAATTGAGTCTGCAGCTCCTCAAGCTTCTTCGCAGAGAGAGGCAAGCATGCTCTGTCTCATTATTGTCTTTAGCCAGCTCTTCCAGTACGCAGACCACCAATTGAACCTCAAATGTCACCTTACAGCTGTGCAATTCTTTGCATGCATGATACATTTTCTTTAGGAGGGGTGTGTGAAATCCACAAACATTTTAAATGTGGCAACTTCAAACTACCATAAATTATTTTGTTATACTTCCATGGCAACACACAAATTCCAGCTGCACCTTTGAAGACTCAGGTTCAAATCAAACTTGGGCTGTTTACATGGTTAGAAAGGGAAGCACTGAGTTAGTAGTTACCTGATAACATTCTGGGAAGTTACTGAATGAGGGATTTGTCAATGTGCAATGCACTCTAATGGAGGCTGGTTAGTCACAGCTACCGATACCAAAATCTGGCCAAGAAACATGGATGATATACTAGGAACTGGGCAGCAGCAAACATAGTGTTATGGCAGTGTACACACCCAGAAATGCTAAAATGTCCTTGACATGTGTTTCTATATCAAGGGATAAAAAGTGTGAGTCAGGTGTGGATGTTGTTGCAGCCTAACAAGTTTTGTTTAGTTTTAATTTTAAAATATTATACATGCCTTAAATGAATGTGATTACTAGAATTCATTTACAGTTATTACTGAAGTTTGTAATTCTGTTGTGAAATATAATTTGACATTTTAAATATTTAATAATTTTCTTAAATGATACCTTGGTTTCCATTTACCATTGTAAACCACATTGACAAAAGCAGTAAAATAAACCTAAGTTGACCAAGATGATATAAATTATGATGGCATTGAATTCATATGGGGAGAGTTAAGGCCATATGTTCTTCTGAACAAAATAAAAAATAAAATAAAAAAGTTCTTCTTTAAAAGAAAATGCTTACATTTGCTACATTTTTCTTAACTTGTTTCTACCTGCAACTTCTAATATGTAGACAAAGTTACATTAGAAATATTGGAACAAGCAAACACCTTCTGGCTATCTTCATATCTTCATATGAGCCCTGGCTCTAGTCCTCTGCAGCAGATTTGTGTGGTACAAATACTGTTTAGAAGTTCATCTGTTGTGCACCAGTTGATGCCTCAACAAATTTAAATTAGTCACCTGAGTGGTAACAGTCTAGTACTAGCTTGTGGAATTCACAGGAGATCATACAGGAAATGCTGAAAGCATCCTTATCTCTGGTTGTAATGATTAATTTTAGCCTTGATGCGTGAGGCCTCATGCTATCATATCATTACTTCTGTTTCTTCACAGGGACAATATGCATTCTCTGATGTTTCATCTTCTGGAGGTTAAGTGACGCAGTAAAGTTCTGTTGAGATAGTCCAGTGGTCTGTCTTCAGTTTAGCCCTCACCATTTGTGAGCCACAGACTCCTAATTAATACATGTGGCATTTGAATCAATGTTGTCAGTTTTAGAAGTTTTTCACATAATATACACTTAGCCATTACAGTGGGAGGAGGATTAATTATTCCCACTTGCAACTGATGAACATCCGTAAACATCTGTGAAGAAAGGAGGTACTGCCAGCACAGCTAGCTGGAATTTTGTAAATAATTATATGTCATTTGTGAATATCAGATTGATTTGTATAAGATGCTTGTGTTACAAATGTAATAGAATTGTGGGTCATACAAGATGCTGGTGTTACAAATGCATTAGAACTGTATGTCATGTATGTATCAAACTGATTTGTACAGATGTTTGTGTTGAAAAGGTATTTGTAAAGTACTTGTGTTTGAAATGTATGCACAGTGTGACTTACTGGAGAGAACAAAAATGTACATGCACTACTGTAACTGTTTAAATGTGTATGTTTTAACAGAGGAAACTGGAGGGTTAACCTCAGTCCAGCAAACTTTAGAAAAATATCTGAAATTAAATCACTTTATAGGCTAGGCCATAAAGATGCTGTCTCACAGGTTTCAATGCAGCCAGAGACACAAAGTCTGTACTAGGAAGATTTCTGTATTGTTTTGGGGTGAACTAATCACTACTCTGGAAGCATAGAGATATACAATTGTTTTATGACTTCCGGCACCTGACAAAGATCTGAGGAAAAGCCCTTGTGTGTGTATTTTTACAGGTAGGTGCTAAGTCCTGCCAGCTTCCAGCAATGAGGTTTTGCATGGGAACTAGAAGTCAGATGACCAGAAATTATTCATTCTGTAAGCTATCCCAGCAGTAATAATTTAGATATTATTTTGAGAAGTCTCTTAGTGAGACAGAGCATTCTGTAAACAGTCTTGGGCCTGACAACAACAAGAAAGACCATTCACTATATTTTCTGCCTTGCTCTATTAAGTAAGTTATTAGGGTATAGTAACTCTCTTAGATACAGTCAGGAATATAGTGAAGCTTAGTTTAGATATTGTTTTTCTTTATTTTCCTGAGCCTGTCCTGCAATTTATTTTAAATGTTTCCAGTGAATTGAACTCTGATATCACTATGAATATATGTTTAGTATTGTTTTGTTCTTTTATTAATTATTATTAAATATATTTAAACATTTAATTGTGGCTGATCTTTGTAGAGATATTTAAGTTGTGAGAGTACTTGCATATTTATTTGGTGACACTGTGTGTGCCACTCCTAATAGCCTTGCTCTTGGTCAGCCCACCATTTGTATGAATATTAATTTCACTCAGTATATTGGGTACCCTTGGAAGAGCCTTAAGGTAGCTGGCGAGGTGTTCTGGTGACAGTGGTAACTACCTTATAGTCCGGGCAAAAGGGGGCATAGCTAGTAAATCTGTACCAGCCTTTCCCAAGTGTGTGTGTGTGTGTGTGTGTGTGTGTGTGTGTGTGTGTGTGTGTGTGTGTGTGTGTGTGTGTGTGTGCATGTGTGTGCGCATGTGCAAATCAAATCTCAAGAGTGTGTGTGTGTGTGTGTGTCAGCTACTTAGACAAGGATACAAAGAACTGGTTGGACAGAGAGACTGTTGGAGGACTTGGCTTGGAACCCTGGTGAATGAATCAACTCTATAGGTGTGCCAGTGGGGAGTCTTATTGGGGATCTGTAGAAAGAGAGAGGAACCAACCCCAGACTGACTGTAGTCTCTGTGTGCTCTTAAGGGAAATTGCACTTGATGTAGAGAGCTGCATCTGGAAATACTGTGTGTGTACCTGTTATTCTCCCAGTGAACATTCTCCATAGGTGCCAGTAGTGAGGACTGAGGGTCCTCGATTACTGGTCCAGTGGTGGGTCATCACAGCATCCATGCTTGGTTGATGTAGAGAGCATGTTAAAAGCTGGTAACGTGGCTGTTGGTTTCATAGCCCTACAACCAGTATCTGTAAGTCTCAGTTCACATATTTAGTTAAAAATATTCAGTGCATATCCTGGGTGTGTTCCAGTGTAAGGATCAGGCTTGTCAAGGTTCAGTTCATGTTACTGGGGGCTATTCCTCTCAGCAGCAGAGAATATGTCCTCATATCCCAGAAATCAGAACAGCACATGTCATTAAAATAGCTATAAAGTCTTATTGTTAAAAATGCATTTTGTAATTTGGAATCTTACATTCAAATGAAGAACGGATCATTCATGAAGCCTGGTGAAATAGTTGGTTTATCTGACCTAACCATCCACACACCTCTGTCATTAAAGTGACTTATACAGTCAACTCTCTGCCAGTCAGTTTTTCTTGGATGATTTTATATATATATATATATATATATATATATATATATATATATATATATATATATATATATATATCCGGATCCAAGTTCAAATAACAGCAGATAAACTTCTTATTGTAAATCTATACACACCATCCACGTAACATCTTGCTGTTTAATTTCATACAAATTAGTAGTAGAGTTAGAGATAATGAAATTCCAAGTAAGCACTGAAGACTGCTTTAACTCTGGTTATCCAAAGGAGAATACATTAGAAATATATGCAATTCTTATGGAATAGCAGTTTTATGCATGTATTTATGCACATGTGAGTACATATACGTTCATTTGTGGCAGATATCTATGTTCTCTTATATGATACACTTTAATAAGGATTATTGAAAAAGGAACCGTTATCCAGGGGAAACCCATCTGGTTTAAATTCTCCAATTAAAATTGTAAATTACAGCTAATTGAAAAGTTCCCTCAAGAAATTTAGACCATATTAGTTTATATCCAGTGATGAAATATATATTACTGTATACTTCTACATTCTGCAAGACATTTCCTTAAAAATAACAATTTACATGACTATATCCACACAGAAGGATTAAGTGGTATAACAAGCCCAATACATCTGTCAGTTTGCTCAAAAAATACACAAACATCTGGATTGCTCATTCATCCATGTATCCATCCATCATCTGTCCACCAACATATTGTCAGTGAGAATTCACAGGGTGCAGATTTTCCCAGAACCCCCAAAATAAAACTGCATATGCAAAATATTAATTCACGAAAAAAAAGAAAATAAAACAGCTGGTGAACTGGTTTAAACAGAGTACATGTATTGGTGTAAAATATATAAAAAAACATAGAATTAAAAAAGTGACCAGTAAATCCCAGGTTATTTTTATGAAAATGAGTTTTTAGTAACCTGAGTTTCATTTATTTATTATTTTAATGGCTAAAGCAAGATGCCACTAGGTGGAGCCAAAAATGTATGGTCTAGTATTGTCTGACCTCCAGAAAAATGCAGATTATACAGATAGCTTGAATTTGCAACTTGTTAAGAGGAAGGACATTTTTGGTTTAGAGCATCATGAGGTCAGTCCAAACAAAAAAAAAAAAATGTAACTCTAATCTACAACAGAAACAATACATTTCTTATTCATTTATGACGATTAGTAAATATTAAAACCCCCTTAATCTCAAGTGTTGCATTTAGTGAAATTTGTATATGTTGCACTACTCAGTCTGAGACTATGATAAAATGCAGAAGGTTATGCTTTGATCATTATGAATCCAGAAATCCTGTCCAAGTCTAGCAGCTAGAAATGCACTGAACTGCACCACTTGAATAAAATGAGTAAAGAAATCACATCTTTCCTTTCATGCTGCTGCTGTTCTAAACAACATAAATTATTAATTTCCACTAACTTTTCTTGACAGTTTTTCTTAAGACAGAATGTTCTTTTTCCTGTTAGATGTTCTGCTATCTCATACAGCAGTGAAATAAAGTCATTGAGAATATGATATTGTGCTCTCAGATTTGCACTTCTTGCCTACTGCATATTTTCACAGTCATTGTCATTTTCTAAGTCATAACTTTCTAGTGAGGGCTAGTGATAGCAAGATGGGCAGGATATAGCAGACTTTCCAATACCAAATAGAAGTCTTGATGTCATCCTGCAGAATTGGCAGGTGTTTCTAGACAAGCTGAGAAATATAATCCCTTCAACATGCCCAGGGTCTGTTCTGGGGCCTTCTCCTAGTGGGCTGTGTCTTGCACACCTTCCACGGAAGGTACTCAACAGGCAACATGACATGGTGCTCAAACCATGTTAAATAACTACTCTCAACATGGAGGATCAGTGGCATTTCTCTTGAGATGCTAACTCTTTCTCTGTACTTGAACCACCTACCCTGCAGAGAATCTCATTTCTGCCACTTGTATCTCCAGTCGATTCCTTTTAGTCAATACCCAAAGCTCACAACCACAGGCGAACATCAGGAAAAGACTGATCAGTAAATTGAAAGCTTCATCCTAGAATTAAGCTCCACTTTTACCACAACAGTCTCAAATGACACCTGTAGTACTGACACACCAGCACCCATTAAACTGGTCAGTCTCCTTCTGCCTTTTACCATCTCTTATGAATAGGAGATAATTGCAACACCAGGATTTGGGGTTGGCATAATGGTTAAGGTGATTCCCTCATATACACAAGGTACTGTGTTCAATTTTCATCTTTAGTCACTGTCTGGATATTAGCTAAGTGTGTAATAATCTGCAGACTGATTGCTAGTATTTACCTATTGAGGTAGCTGCCTCCCTAAATGGTATAATGAATTTATAAACAAAAAGTTAAATGAGTAACCAATGCACACTGCTGTGTTTTAGCTTAGAACATTATGACTGACATAGAAAACTAGGATGTGGGCTCTTATACCCTAAAAGAGGCAAGGCCATTTATGTTTCTTTGGGCAATGTTCTACTAAATGTATTCAGAGGTCTGGGAGTCATCTGTACCCCAGGGTCCCCAGTGATGTGTGACGTATATCATGGCTTATTTCTAGAACAATATTATCAAGTCTGTTTTCCAAAAGTCTTTTGACTTCTAAGTATTAAAACCCCAAGCCACTTTATTCATTTGGTAACTGTGTGGGAGTTCTTGCTACAACCGAATTTTTGCAGGGTCAACCAAAGACCACTTTTGGGAATAAGGAATTAAACTCTGAACAAATTCCTTAGATGCTTATAGCTTTAAATTTGTGAACTAAATGTTCCTGTTTTTGCCTTTAGACCAAATGCTCTCTGTCTCTCTCTCTCTCTCACTAACTGCTAAGACACAATCAACTCACACTGTTATTCTTTTTATTGTTCTTAGTCACTAAAAAATCATATGACTTTGAAGTCTTTGCTTCCTGCTTTGACTCTGTCTGACTCACTACAACATGTTTATGTCTTTCTACTTGACACTTTAGTATGCACACCCACTCCCCCCTCCACACACACACACACACACACACACACACACACACACACACACACACACACACACACACACACACACACACACACACACACACACAAAGGTTGACAGAAATGATTGTCACACATTTTTTTTTTAAATAACTTTTCCATAGTTCCCCTCCTGCTATGTCTAATTCATGATTCTGCTCAGGTACAACACTGATTAATGTGATGCTTTGGGTCACCAGAAAGTTATGGCAAATTTTATGAAAAACTATATGTGTATATATATATATATATATATATATATATATATATATATATATATATATATATATATATATATATATTTTAATTCAGTCATTTTCTAATACCCATTTTATCCTGTTCAGGATTACCAGGGAGCTAGAGCCTAAATCAGTAAGCAACGCGCACAAGGTAGAGAACTATTTCACGACATTCAGGATGTTCAGGATACATGCACCCTCATACACACACATACATGCATGCAGCCATGCATGCACACATGCGCGCACACACACACACACACACACACACACACACACACACACACACACACACACACTGTCTCACACACACACACACACACACACACACACACACACACACACACACACACACACACACACACACACACACACACACAACTTAGAGCCTCAACAACTCACTAATTATTATGTTGATGTGTTTTTTGGAATATGGAATGTTCAGCAGAAAATAAATAAAAATTGCACGGTTTCAATACCTGTGATCACGAGCTCCACTAATTATGTTGATTTTAGGCAGAAAGCATATTAATTACATAGCTGATTTGGCATATATGCTGCTGATAGCAGCTACATTTTACAATACGTTTGTTTATTTCTTGATAAGAGGGAGAAGAGGGTAGGTTCAAAGACTCTTTTGAGCCATGTTCTGGGCCAGTACGATAACATGTTAAACAAATTCAATGCACATCCCTAGTAATACTTGAAGAATAACCCCGTTATTACATACAGAAGTTCATATCATTGTAAGTACAATTATATGTAAAAAAGTCATATATCGATTATCTATATTTATTAGAATAAGCACCACACAAATATTTAGAAGCTTAACACGTATTTCTAAAGATCACTCCTACTGACTGATTTTGTTTTACACAGTAACAGTTCACTTGCACCTAAATATCCTTTAAATTGTGAGAGTGGGGTTTTAAAGACAAGTCTTTTAGTATTTGTGTGACGTAATGGTAGGAAATTGCATACAGGTAATACAATCTTAGAAAATTGAAAATCTTAGAAAATTATATGAATTGTATGAGAAAATACAGATGTTTTGTAAAACCTACGACTACTAATCTGAGTTAGGTGAATCATTCAGCCCTGTTGCTTGAAAAACTCTTTTGTTTATGGGGAAAAAATTGTATTCTTTAAGAGAAGTATTTGAAACTCGGAAAGCTGAATTTTTTTCTGTGTCATTATAGCCTTATATTTTTGTTAACAGATACGTCTTGGGGATATGAAGGCTGAGTCAGTTTAAGAAAATAATGTTTCGATTCAGACAGATTAGCTTGCTAACTCACCTTAAAAAAAATATATATGATTTCATCATCTGTTAGATGCTCTTCATTGCCTTGTGAAATGTGCTTTAAAGTATGAATGATTCTTTAATGCAGTATATAGCCTGAGGTTTACATAGTGGGCCAGATTCCATAAAGTTCATGGATTCTGGTGCATTTTGCCAATAACAGATAACATTCTAATATGTAAATGTATCACAAGAAACTCAGAGTAGTTCAGTGCACAAATGACTATCATGGTAGCAGTGGTGCACTAAACAAATCTGCAAGCAAACTGTTAAGTACTGAGAAATAGTTGCCTAATCATATTGAAGAGTAATAAAGTTATGGAAAGATGATCATAATTTAAGCATTCTGATAGTTATACTGACATATATATAACAGAATCTATCCAGTAAAGTTAAGGACGACTATATAATATAATATAATATAATATAATATAATATAATATAATATAATATAACTGACTCTGTTATGATAACAAAAAAAGAAAAATGCCAACTTTTCCAAATGTAAGCTGCATGGCATTCATAACATATATTTTCTGAACTGTACCATAAACATTACAGACAACTACGGATATGTCTGTAATTCTGTAATTCATCCACTAATATAAAATAAGTGCTTCAAAACTGCAATGCCATTTGTAATATATATATATATATATATATTATTTATATATATATATATATATATATATTATTTATATATATATATATATATATATATATATATATATATATATACATATGTATACAGATAACATATAGATTATATATATATATATATATATATATATATATATATATATATATATATATATATATAAATATGTATATAGATACATATAGATTTTATATATATATATATATATATATATATGTGTGTGTGTGTGTGTGTGTGTGTGTGTATATGTATATTGACAGCACTCTTTCCAGTAAGGTCAGAGACAACTATGGATATCTCTGTAATACATGTGTTAATAAAATATGGTGCCTTGGACCTACTGATTCTGACAGAATCCATACATTTTCTAACAAGCAAATTAAAGGTGGAGGGCATTCACAGCCACATCATCATAGTTAACATTTACTAACAATGGGTTTGGGACTTGTGTGGGGAATACAAGTAATGCACACATCCAAGGAATGTGGTAGACAGAAAAGAAGATGTGGGGTGTGGGTGAAGACGAAGGACACACAAGAGGGTTGCCGGAACAAGAAAATCTGAGGGAAACTTAGAGGAGCATGGGCAATTTTTTTGCTGAAAATAGGCACTATTTTTTTTAAGAGTAGAAGGAAAGGTAAGCATTGGAAAGGAGGAGGAGAAGGACATCACAGCAGGTATACCCATAGAGCAAATAGCGCCAGACAACACAGACAAAGGTTGGAAAAAGACAGTAAGGACAGGTAAGTTACACAGATGGCACATTACACAACACGGGCAATGGAAAGGTGACAAACAGGGTGGGATGCATACCAGCTATGGTGAAATGCAGAAAAACATGTCTACCTATGCACTATCAAGTTGCAACATGTCACAAACTGTGTGACATTCATACTTGGATGTGTATGACCAATGATAGCTGTGTGTTCTATGGTAATAAAGTAGGTTCACGGTACACATTGGATAAATAAACACATATCTAATTAGTCTGTCAACAGTACAAGTGTAAGTCAAGGAACATCTCAGATGGGCAAATGTAGGTCTAGCAATGATAGATAACTCCAGCAGAGGACAGAACCAAACTTATGACCATGCATGTGAAAGGCAAATAAACATGTACCGTGCCAAACATAAATACTATAGGAAAAGCAATAAAGGCTGCTACATACACAAATAGGTAGACAGAACCCAAACAGATGTGTAATTGAATGTGTATTTATTATGCACATATGCCATGCCAAAGTCAACACATAGGTGTAGATGTGTATGTATGTCTGTAATAAATATAGCAGGTTGTGCACATGGAGGTGAAAAAAACGACACTAGCTAACACACAAGTATAATGAGAACAAGGGTGTACTTCGAGCATTAGCCTGCAACTTGTGTGTGCATGCCCTGCATTGTAAAATGGAAAAACAATTGCCACATATTCACTGTGTCAAAGTAATACATGGCAATGGTCAACAGTTGCAACAAAGGCAAACTTATCTGCAAAAAAATAATAGTGAAATATGAAGGTGGAGGGGAGGTGGGCAACCTAGGCCCACACCATGGTAAAGCAGGATAAAGTAAGTTGACACATTGCAAATGCATTTGTACAGCACACAGGGTGCTACAGAAGCCAAAGAGAAATACATTAACCAAATGGAAAATATATGTCAAATGGCCAGACTGATTGCTGATGTCCAGAGAACTGGACATGTATAGAACACACATATGCAGCAATGTGCAAGCATGTCATATCACCATGCATAGGTAAGCAAGCTAAGAATTTCAAGCACATACACATATACTGTCATGCAAATGCTGAATAAAGAAATGCAGGTGTATGTCAACCACCCTGCTCATTATGGAACAAGGGACAGTCTTGTGAGCATCATTACAGCACATCAGCAATAAATCAATGAATGCTCATATGTCAAAGCTACAATTGTGTGTCAGTATGTATTCAGCTATGTGCACACATGTATATTCAGTTAATGTGCACAACCATTTGCAGAACGTCTAAACCGATGTCAAGAAATAATGGATGTGGAAATACTACATGCACCAAACATAGCTTAATATACTGTTAAAGAATATGTTATCTGTAACACTGTGTATAAATTAATGCTACATTGTTATTTGATGCAGTCAGGAAATGAGGACTGCACACAGGGTATACCTGTATATGATCCCAAAAGGCATCATTATTGACAATATATATCACACAACACCGCATCATGCCAGTGAAACATCATGAAGATTGTCATCCAAAACACATGGGGAGTGACATGCCTATCTGTTGCACATACCTGATATGGCAAAACACATTTCCAAGACATCACAGTGTTAGTGATGGAATATGGACAACATATGTTGTCTGTCATTTGCCCCATTAAAACACATGTTTACAGGATACCTCTTGCAGCTCTAGCTCCAGGTTAACTGCTACAATGCATGGACAGTTGAATGTGGGAGGAAAGTGTAATGTGTTAATGTGTGTCATGCACACATTGAAACAAGTAAATGTCACACGACAATAAAACTATGAGTATGACAGATACATTGTATCCATGCACAAGAGTACATATACAGTCCAATCAATTAAATGGCAATCAGCATGTTGGCAGTATAACACAAGTGGTCCATACATTCAATACTTAAGACTGGAGCAATCAGGCTGATGGTACTCTGACTCCTGAATGACCTCAGGAGCTATCGCCCTAAACAAATCTCACATAGCCTGTGCCATATCCTCAAAGAAGGACCCCATCATGTCCTTCATCTGTGCTCAGAACACATCCGTCATGACCTCCTGGAACTCTTCCCAATAATCATCTAGATTCCAGTCATGCCATCATCTCCTCTGGGGTGCAGGCATGATAGCTTAATTGGGGATGGGTCCAGGTTCCTTGTCATCATTATCATCGTTGTCACTGTCATCCTTGGAAGACTCTGGCAGTGGCCTGACAGTGCTCATCACCATCATCTGATAGGAGAACATCCACGGGTTCCATGTTTTGTCAAGATTATATTAAAAAACACAACAGAAAAGAAAAGCAAATGTCTATCACACAGAACAGTTCCATGAATATCATACCAGAAAAGAATATGAATGTGATGAGCAACTGACACTCATCCATTATAGACAGAGTTACCTCATAAATGCATGGCCCAAAAATGTCATATTTGTAAACAGGATATCTGCATTCTTTTGTGAACCATTCTATAGGCTTAGACACACCCACACAGGTCATTAGCTTTGTAAGAATGTATGAATGCCCTGCATTCAATGATTTATTTGAACAACTACTAAGTGTCATGGTTAAAATGAGGAGAAAGTGATATGACAATATTATGGACAATATGCAAGACATATGATAAACACTTGAGATGGGCAGCATGATAATTTGCTGAACACACATCAATATAATGAATACAACCATAAAAAAATTGTATATGTTCAATCACCACAGCTGGTGACACATGATAATTTAATATATCTGGTACTAAGAGTATTGCATGCATTATCTACCAGAAATTACCACCAATCAGTAGCCTGAAAAATTAAAACATTTTGAAGATGCTTTCTGAATATGAACTGCAATCAAATGTCTATCTGTGCAAGCATCAGTAAACGTAGGCTGTAACTGTGTTTCTGCAAAAGTACTCAACATGTTGGAGGCAGATGCAATGCCAGTGTTGACCTGCAGGCTGTGGTGAATATGACCTGCTGCAATCAAATGTTCAGCTGTGCAAGCATCAGTAAACCTAGGCTGTAATGGTGTTTCAACAAATCACCAAAATATTGGAACCAGATGCAATACCGATATGGAACTGAAAGGCATGATACACACTCTGCAAACACTGACACAGCAGATACTCATTTCCTTTGTAAACAGGCAAGCTATACACAACCAATCAATCACCAGAAAACTCATCCACACGTAAAAGTGCACCAAAGCATGCATTAACAACATCAATCAAAATACCTCAATTTGTTTACAAAATATGCACCTCAACATGTGTGACATACATACCAATCCACCTGCTATTTATATTGAGTACAGTTCTAAAACTGTGCTGTGAAACAATGTCTCAATGACACATGAGAGTTTAACATTTTTAGATTTCAATCACAGTTGTAAGCACAACTATTGTGTGATGATTTCACTTACATGATGGGTATTCTTGCATTCTAATCAATATACATGTTATTGTGAGAAATACAGGCCTGTAAACAGAAGAAGATGCATTTCCTTTCATAAAAACAGAAAAAATGATCAGCATACCTCTTTTTCTCCACTGTTCTTCAAGCCTGTGCATCTAGTTGAGGCACATGGCTTGGTTTCTGCTCCGATCCTCCTCGTCTAAAAACAGAAACTAGAAAGTATGAATGATGTATTCATCAACCAACAGTAATATACATTTCTCAGAACAGTTTCAAGACAATTTATTTCTGATGCACATCAAAGTATAATACACATTTTCAGTGTTACATACATGTTTTGATATCTTTGAATACAGATTGGAGGACATAGGTTCATAGGTTCATAGGTTTATACTAGGCTATCTGCCCTAAGGCATTTATAAGCCTAGCCCAAATTTTTGTGGCTTACGCCACCCCTTATATGAAAAAATACTGTGCCCATTAGTTTGTTGTGCCTCTGTCCAGCAGTGACACAGAGATGATTCCCGGGGTAAACCTACGATCTCCCATCCACAGGTCTAGATTTCTCTTGAACAGAGTCAGCGAGGTGCTCTGCCTCACATGGACCGGGATTTTATTCCACAGCATAGGGAGTCTCTGAGTGATAAATCTATCCCTCCAGCACGTCCTATTTATATCCGTGCTAAGGTTTAAGTCGCTTGCTCTAGTGGTTTTGGTGGATTTGGATTTTTGAGGTGGAGCATGTCCATTAATTCGGGTTGGACATGGCCTTGTATGTCAGGCACATGTCACCTCTGAGCAGGCGGTATGCGACTGAATAGAGCTGGAGTTTCTTCAATCTGGCAGCATATGACGGATTTTTGGAGTCCCTTTATCCTTTTGGTGAGGAACTTTTGGGGTCTCTCCAATTGCTGCAGATGTCGGGTGAGATACATCCCGAATGGGGCATTGTACTCGATCATTGGTCTGATAAGTGAAGAGTACAGGGGACAATGACCTCACTAGATCTGGATGTGAATCCCTTCATGATTAGGTGGGCAATGTAGAAGGTCTTTCTAACCACTTTAGCAACGTGAGTGTCAAAAGAAAGGCCACTGTCAACCTGGGTCCCCAGGTCCCTGATAACCTCTTCTGTGCTTAGTGGATTGCCACCTATATGGTAGCTTGGGGTTACCTTGTTTTTCCCGAAGGGTATGACTATACATTTTTGGCGTTTAACTTCAGGCCATGGCTCTGGCACCAGCTATCTGTCTCCGTGAGTCCCTTCTGAAGGATGTCCGTGTCGATGCACTTTCCACTATGGCCCAGTTTGCAGTCGTGTGCAAACTTTGTTAACCAAAGTCCTCCCATTTTGGCCTGTATTTCTGAGAAGTAGATGCCAAACAATAGGGGCCAAGGACCGAGCCCTGTGGGACACCACTTGTGACCGGCTTGGAGTCTGACACAGCGCCAGCAACTCTAACCCTGTGGGTTCTGTCCTTAAGCCAGTTTGCAACCCATCTTGTGACATATGGGTTTACATTTAAGCTGGTAAGTTTTTCTACAATACCGAGTGGGGTATTGTAGCCTTTGCAAGGTCAAGGTAGGCTGTATGGACTGCCTTTCCCTCATCAATGGCCTTGGTGACTGTTTCGAAGAAGTCGACCAAGTTCAAAAGGCATGATCTTCCCTTGACAAAGCCAAACTGGGTCGGGTCCAATGTCTGCAAGTCCCCTATATCTTTGTTTATGAGCTCCATTATGATCCTCTCCATAGCTTTGCAGACTAGACTTGTTAAGCTTATGGGGCGGTAATTACCAGGGTCTGTAGAGGCGCCGCCTTTGTGGAGTGGGACCACAGTTGCCGTACACCACTCCTTGGGCACGTATCCTGTGGTAAGGCTGAGATTAAACAGCTGCCTTATGTGCGGGTTTAATTCCTCATTTAGCTCGTGTAGCACACAGCCGGGGACACCATCCGGTCCCATTGATGCTGTGTTTTTATCTTTAGAGAGAGCAGCTTTCACCTGCGCATTTGAGATGTCCGGGATGCTACACTCGGCTGGGATAGTTATCTTCAAATCTACAACTACAGCATATGTCCAAACTCTAACTTTGAGTGCTACCTGCCTAGCTAACATATTTGAACTGACAAAAGCACTTTTTGAATGCATTCCAAAGATTTCATTTAATAGCACCATCTGGATGTGAGATGGTCCAGTCTACTAATAAGGATATTAGCTTAGGATTTCAAAGTATGTGTGATGCTCCTGCACTGGCCCAGGAATCAAGGAGCTTCAGTCCTCACCACTGGCAACAGTGAGGGATGTACACAATAGGAGGATGACAAGTACACATACAGTAAAGTACAATTTCCCTTAAGAGCACACAGGGATCACAATCAGTCTGGGGCTGGCTTCTTCCTCTTTCTTCAAATCCTCAATATGACTCTCCACCGGTACAGCTACAGTTGAGTCCTTAGCCAGGGTTCCAAGCCAAGTCCTCCCAACACTCTCTCTGTCCAACCAGTGCTTCATGTCCCTGTCCAAGTAGCTGACACACACACACACACACACACACACACACACACACACACACACACACACACACACACACACACACACACACACACACACACACACATACACACACTTTGAGACTTAATTGATGCACAAACACACACCTGGGAAACGCTGGCAAAGGTTTACTAGCTATGTCCCCTTATGCCCAGACCATAAAGTAGTTATCACTGCCACCAGAACTCCTTATCAGCTACATTAAGGCCCTTCCCAAAGGGTGACTAATCCTACTGTGTAATATTACTATTATTTAAATGGTAAGTGTGACCAAGTCTTGCAAGGCTATTTAGAAGTGGCCTGTGCAGTGTCACCAAATACATATGCAATACGCTAAGAGCTTAAATATGTCTCACAAATATCAGCCATAAAGATAGGTTTAAATATATGTAATAATAAATAAATAATAAAAGAACAATACAATACTCAAACAACACCATAACTACAGAGTTCAAAATCACAGGAAATTCTTTAAAACAACATTGCAGGACAGTCTCAAATAAATAGCTGGGGTTCCAAGCAAAGTCCTCCCAACACTCTCTCTGTCCAACCAGTGCTTTGTGTCCCTGTCCAAGTAGCTAACATACACACACACACACACACACACACACACACACACACACACACACACACACACACACACACGCACACATACATACACACCCTTACTCCGTAGCATATTGCCTACTCCGAGGTGATCTCTGCCTAACATATAAAGCTATGTCAAACCCAGACATGTTAGACATGTTACACCTAAAGAAATACCAATCCCTCCGAGCTACACGCTCTAAGGGCCATAAACCTTGTCACCACAACAAACAGGACATGCTGGAGGGATAGATTCCTGTCCCAGAGACTTCCCATACTCTGGAACAGGCTACCCATCTATGTCAAGCAAAGTTCTTCATTAGCACTCTTCAAGAAAAATCTTGATGAGTGGATGGGAAATAGGAAATATACCCCAGGGATCACTTCTGTGTCTCTACTCAACAGTGGCACAGGAAAATAACTTTCTTGGGTGGCGTAAGCCAGGGAACCTTGCTGGCTAGGCTTACGTAGGCCCTTGGGCCGATAGCCTAGTACCTACCTATGAACCTAATATAGAAAACATCTAAACTAATCTTTACTATATTCCTATCTATATCTAAGGGAGATATTACACCCTAAGTCTTACTTACAACAAGTGCAGATGTAGTACTGATGATGGGTGGATGTTTCTAGGACCAAGACAAGATGCAAAATGCAAAGTCTCTCCGAGAGAGTTCTTACATTACTATCAAACATTACTGCTGGGTCAGCTTGGGTGATATCACTCTTTGTCACCTGCCTTCAACTCCCAGGCTAACAGATACTAACAGAATTTTAACATCTCTGTTTGAGAAATACGTATCTCTCAGAAGTTTGCGGAACTTGGAAGTCGTAAAACAATAAAACACTTTTACATTTGAAACCTAGCAGTTATTTCTCTTTCTAGACAATGCAAAAACCTCTAGCTCTTGAAATTGTGTAGGTTTCACTGAAACTGAGAGATAACATAATCGTAAAACAATTTCAACTTATTTTCTTAAAGTTTTGTAAGTTAACTCTCTGTGTTCCAGCTAAGGCTATTAAAACATACATTTGCACAGGTATATAATTTATATATATTTCTGTTCTTTTCCAGTAGGATGCACTGTGGACACATCCTTGAAGCTTAGTACTGTACAAACCTTGTTCAACACACACTTCTGCACCAGTAGTTTAATATACACATAACATATAGTTCTCTTACACTTGTAAGACAAGCATATGAATCATATTAATATTCACAAATGACATATAATTATTTACTAAATTCCAGATAGCTGGGCTGCCAGTGTCACAAATCCCGCCCCCCCCCAAAAAAAAAAACAACTCATGCTAGTTTTTCAAGTGACCCTTGAGAAACATTGCTTGAGAGGGTTGAGCCTATCTGGGAATATCTTACTCCACTCCATGTCTTGAGAGCCTATCTGCAATGGCATTGATAGTCCACCTGTGGTGCTGCACTGTCATATCATATGCTTGCAACCCTAGGCTCCACCTTAGTAACTTGACATTTTGCTGGCTGGCTCAATGTAGATATGTTAAGGGATTGTGGTCTGTAACTACAGTAAATTTCCTTCCATACAGATAAGGCTGAAGTTTCTGCAGTGCCCACACTATGGCTAGGCATTCCTTTTCTACAGCTGCATAGCATTCCTCCCTTGGTTGGAGTCTACGGCTGAGATATACCACTGGGTACTCTTCTCCCTCTGAGAAAACCTGTCTAAGTACAGCCCATACCCCATGGTTTGAAGCATCCACCTGCACAACAAATTATTTGCTTTAATCTGGACTGGCTAACATAGGGGGTCCTCCCAAAGCTCCTTTAAGTTTCTGAAATGCCTGCTCACATGCTGGGGTCCACACTACCTTATCTAGCCTGCTTCTCCTTGTCAGGTCTGTGAGGGGAGCAGCTATGGTACTATAACTGGGGACAAACTTTCGGTTTTACCCCGCTGTCCCTAAGAATGCCCTCACCTGCTTTTTGGTAATAGAGGCAGGCCATGCCTGAATGGCTTCCATTTTGGCAGGTTCTGTCCTGATCTGCTTTCCGACTACTGGGTGAGAAAGTTATGTCAAGATTTCTTCAAACTGGTACTGGCAGAAGGAAAACTGACCTGGTCTGGGCATTGTGCTACAAGAATAATATACATATGTATTTCAGGTATCCATCCACACTAATTATGTTCTTTCAAATAAGAAACATACCGTTGGCACAACAGAGCATGCCCTGATGTTCTTACAAAAACACTGCCCAAGAGCCTGTCTTCACATCCTCACCAAGTCTGAGTGACAGAGGTGAAGAACAGCACAGCACAGAAATTCCTCTGAAAGCATCACAAGTTATAACTTGGTTTCCTTACCAGAGTTGCAATATTTTCCTCAAATCTCCAGATATGAAGCAAACCATGGTCATCGTTTTCTTCTTTAGAGCTATATCACCTCCTGACCATTTCTAGGTCTGGGATCTAATAACCTAACTAAGACTGCTGCCTCCTATACTACTCTAAGGAATGACGCCAACCCTCTTTTGGGAGCACTCTCCTGGAAAGATAGAAGAAAGTATGTCCTACAGTTCCTGCAATCTGTAAATAACAGTTGTTAGCTTTTCTCTCAGTGTAACTGTAAAACCCAAAGCCAGGTCAGCCAGCAGCCAAACATTGCTTCTTCCAACCAACGGACCAAAGGTCTCCATTAGTATCCCCAGCAACCTTGCCTCTTACTGTATGCAGTAAGCCCTGTAAGTAGCCACGGTTCCAGTACCTGCTGTTGCCTCTAGGTGGCGCCCTTCTCTTATAGATATTCCCCTCTGTAAGTAATTTCTCCACAGTAAACTCTCTTTATCTTACCCTCTGTTAGTCCCTTTATGCCCCACCACCTTTATCTACTTTCCCTACTACTTCTAGCATCAACTCACTCCTAACTTTTGCCATCTAACTTTCACATATCCCTTGGTTAACTCACCTGTACGATCTGCACTTCACTGATTGTTTTCACCTGAAACTCTACTTCTTTGGCTCTCTATCTGTTCTCATGTTTCAAGCTGTAAGCAGTTTTTACTGCCACCCCATCTAAGCCCCCCCTTTATTATAGTTCTTCTTTTTCCCCTCTCTCGAATTACTAAACCTAATACCTCTCTACTCCTTTCCTGTATCGTCCACTACCCCCACGTAACTCTAATCCCCTCACCCTTGGATTTCCACGCCCTCTATTCCTCTTTCTTGTACTTTCAGGACTGGCACTTTACCTCTCTTCCGGTTTTTCTGCCTGCCCCCCACTCCTCCCCCTTCTCCCCTCCAACCCTACTTCCTTTCTTAAACTACATATACACCTGCCCATAATCGCGCCGACTCTTTCCCTTAGAATCCCCAGGCTGCTGTGCGTCCCTGCCTTCAGCATTCCATGTTTGTGTAAGTAGCGTGTTATTTGTTTTTTTCTATTTTTATGATGTGTCACTGCTGCGATATATCGTAGCTTGTATGGCTCTGTTACTGCTTTTTTTTTTTTGCCATTCCAATACTGTTACTACTGCTGCACTGTTTACTGTATAACTGTTTGAGTGCTACAAGAATCGCTGCTTATCGCCAGTATGGCTAATGTTGATTAGCGATAAGCCTGTTATATCTCACTGATTAGAGATAAGTCTGCAAGCTTGCCACTATACTTTACTATCAGCATTAGGGAAAGAACACCGCATTGCTCGATGAAGAATTGGTTTATACTATATGAACAGCGGTAGGGAATTAAGACCGCATTGCTTGACAGGGAATTGGTTTATTTACCGTGGGCCGGTTTTCGTGCCTTACCCGCTCCATAAAGCCAAGCATATGGATTACAACCCTTGGCGACAAGCACCAAATTAAACTGTATTTTTAGCCCAATACCTCTCTGAAGTGTGTGGAGTTAGTAGCGTGTTTTATTTCAGCTACTCCACACGTGCTTAATGTATTTCTTCCCATCTAAGTATCAAAGACTTTAGCGTGTTCCTACGCAGTAGCCACAACAAGCTTCTGAGCACTACCATAGTCCGAACGCATACCTTTCATGCTTCGTTGTCTCTATCTAGAACATTAAAGTAACCCCTTTTTTTTACCTCCTCTGCTCAGCTGTAAGCACATACAGTATTTTTAGTTTAAGGAGAACTTTTTCACAGGTTGGTCTGCTCTGATTTAAATGTTTAATTTAGTAATCTATGTTTGCTCAATTTATCGCTATTGTGTAATAATTTGTAGATTTAGTGTTTCTATTCTTTGAGATTACCATTGTCCTGCTCTGTATGCTATGATATGCTTAGTTAAACTTGTTAGTTAGTTCATAGAGATATGAAGTATCTGAACTAGCTGGTGGGAGTAGGATTTGATAATAAGATAGCTTTTGTATGCTGTTGCCTGCTTTTTCTTCCACTAGGAATTGAGGCTGGATTTGACTGTATTCCTAGAAGAGTGATTACTGTATTCATAGTAGAGCTTTATCAAGGTTTTGTTTGTCCTATATCTAAATCTTCTCCTTCTCCTCTCTTTTCCCAGCTATATCACCTCCTGACCATTTCTAGGTCTGGGATCTAATAACCTAACTAAGACTGCTGCCTCCTATACTACTCTAAGGAATGACGCCAACCCTCTTTTGGGAGCACTCTCCTGGAAAGATAGAAGAAAGTATGTCCTACAGTTCCTGCAATCTGTAAATAACAGTTGTTAGCTTTTCTCTCAGTGTAACTGTAAAACCCAAAGCCAGGTCAGCCAGCAGCCAAACATTGCTTCTTCCAACCAACGGACCAAAGGTCTCCATTAGTATCCCCAGCAACCTTGCCTCTTACTGTATGCAGTAAGCCCTGTAAGTAGCCACGGTTCCAGTACCTGCTGTTGCCTCTAGGTGGCGCCCTTCTCTTATAGATATTCCCCTCTGTAAGTAATTTCTCCACAGTAAACTCTCTTTATCTTACCCTCTGTTAGTCCCTTTATGCCCCACCACCTTTATCTACTTTCCCTACTACTTCTAGCATCAACTCACTCCTAACTTTTGCTATCTAACTTTCACATATCCCTTGGTTAACTCACCTGTACGATCTGCACTTCACTGATTGTTTTCACCTGAAACTGTTTGTTTCTGCCCCGCTCCGCTCCCCTCCCTACCCCCTTATCCCACACACCCCACGTACCCTTACCCTTATACCTCACTTTCCACACCCCCTAAGCAATCCCACCTATCCATAACTCCGACCTCAATTGTAAATCTCCTCCCACTGGTAACTACCATACCATTTCCTTCTCATCTCCACTCCCTCCTACACCTAAGCTTATACTCTGGCTCTTTCCACCAAGTTTCTCCAACTTACTCTATAGTCATAGCCCAACCTTTACTCTGGGTGTTCCTTTTATCCCCTCCTCAACATGTCTTCTAAAACCAACAAAACGCCATCCATGGCCTCTATAATAAAACAAAACCCAGCCAAGCTATTACCCCTGTTTATTTCTTCTCTAGTACTCACACTACCCTATCTCCTGACCTCTTATGAAATAAAATATAATTATCACTTTAAAACCTCTTCCAAACAAACTGCCTCAGATTTAATAACCCCAAAGTTCACACATTCAAACATTACTTCTACCTCTTCCTACCTCTTAGCCAAATATCATAGACTATCCCATATTAAATCTAATAATCTCATGTTAAGGAAACTAAAATATTTATTGTTGTTTACCTGTAAGCCACACTTACAATACAACCCCTCTACCCTGGTAGATGGCGATATACATCCAAACCCAGGACCCTCTACTATTTCCTCTGAAGCCACACCTATTATCTCAAACTCTTCCCCTCATTTACCAACCCTTAATGCACATTCCTTACTCATAGGACATGCAAAGCCATGGAGAGGATCATAATGGACCTCATAAATAAAGACATAGGGAATTTGCAGACTTTGAATCCAACCCAGTTTGGCTTTGTCAAAGGCAGATCATGCCTTTTAAACTTGGTTGACTTTTTCGAAACAGTCACCAAAGCCATTGATGAGGGAAAGGCAGTCCATACAGCCTACCTCGATCTGGCTAAGGCCTTCGATACAATACCCCACTCGGGTATCATTGAAAAACTCATCAGCTTAAATGTTAACCCATACATCACAAGATGGGTTGCAAACTGGCTGAGTGACAGAACCCACAGGGTCAGAGTTGCTGGCGCCATGTCAGACTCAAAGCCTGTCACAAGTGGTGTCCCACAGGGCTCAGTCCTGGGCCCACTCTTGTTTGGCATCTACTTTTCCGAAGTACAAGCAAACACAGGAGGGTTATGGCTGACAAAGTTTGCAGATGACTGCAAACTGGCATAGTAGAAAACACATCTGACACAGATATCCTTCAGAAGGGTCTCACAGAAGCGGATAACTGGTGCCAGAGCCACGGCCTAAAGTTAAATGCCAAAAATGCATAGTCATACCCTTCGGGAAAAACAAGGTTACCCTAGCTACCAAATAGGTGGCAATCCACTGAGCACAGAAGAAGTTATCAGGGACCTGGGGACCCAGGTTGATAGTAGTCTGTCATTCGACACCCATGTAGCTAAAGTAGTTAGGAAGACCTTCTACATTGCCCACCTTATCATGAAGGGATTCTCATCTAGATCAAGGGAGGTCATAGTCTCCCTTTACTCATCACTCATCAGACCAATGATTGAGTACAATGCCCCATTCGGAATGTATCTGACCCGACACTTGCAGCAGCTGGAGAGGCCACAAAAGTTCCTCACCAAAAGGATAAAGGGTCTCAAAAATCTGTCCTATGCTGCCCGACTGAAAGAACTCCAGCTCTATTCAGTCGCCACTTGCTCAGAGGTGACCTTTGCCTAACATACAAGGCCATGTCAAACCCAGATTTGATGAATATGCTTCACCTCAAAAAATCTAGATCCATCAGAGCCACAAGGGCGGGAGACTTAAACCTCGACACGGCTATTAATAGGACGTGCTGGAGGGATAGATTCATCACCCAAAGACTCCCTATGCTGTGGAACAAAATCCCGGTACATGTGAGGCAGAGCACCTCGCTGGCCTTGTTCAAGAGAAATCTTGACCAATGGATGGGAGATCGCAGATATACCCCAGGGATTACCTCAGTGTCACTGCTCGACAGAGGCACAGCAAAATAATGGGTATAGTTCCCCATACTAAAGGGGTGGCGTAAGCCACAAAATGATGGGCTAGGCTTGTAAATGCCCTCGGGCAGATAGCCTAGTATGAACCTATGAACCTATGAACCTATGAAGTGTTAACAACAAAGTCACCCATCTCCACTCTCTTCTTGAATATTACTCTTTTGACATCCTATGTTTAACGGAAACCTGGTTAAAACCCCTCACTAAAGATACAGAAATCATTCCCCCAGGTTACAACATTTTAAGACAAGACCGCAATACCCGCAAAGGTGGGGGAGTAGCACTCATATTTAAGACTGAACTAAATATATCCTTAGTACCCTATGCTCCCCTGGAGAACACCAAAACTGAACTCCTTATATTAAAGCTACAACTGAACCCAAATAAAGCCATATATATTATCTGTACCTATCTACCTCCTGGAAATAACTCCATAGTAATAGAAAATCTCCTTAGCTGGGCTTCATCCACCTACCCACAAGAAACTGTAATACTTGGAGACTTCAACCTTGATTGGTCCTCAGTTAATACTAATAACCCAGTCTCTCATATTAATCTCCATGGCTTTACTCAGACTATAAATACCTCCACTAGGATTAATAAACCTAACAACAAAGAAAGTATACTAGATTGGATTCTTGTTAATAAACCACAGCTACAATATCAAACCGGCACTTTGCCAGATGACATTAGCGATCACAACTTAACCTATATCATAAGAAAGAAGAATATCACTACTAATGCCCCTACCATCAGAACCTCTCGTAGTAATAAAAATTTCAACCCTATCCTATTTAACACTGAACTAAATGCCTGTAACTGGAAACCTCTAAAAATTCTTCCTCTAGAAGAAGCTGCTCAATATTTTAACACCACATTTCTATCAATCCTAGACAATCATGCACCAAAAAGAACTATCAGAGTCAAAACTAAACCTGCCCCCTGGCTATCTAAGGAAACAAGGCACAAAATGTTACTCAGAAACAAATCCTGGATAAAATGGAGAACTAGTAAATCTCCCTCTGATCAACAGACCTTCAGACACTTAAGAAATAGTACTAAAAAAGCTATTATTTCGGACAAAAAAAACTACTATAGTAACCTCCAACAAGTTAATCATAATAATCCCCAAAATTCTGGTCAACCTTGAATAGACTTCTTCACCCCGGACAGACTACCACTCCCTCTCCTCTGGATCCGAAAAATTCTTCCCATGAAACTGCCAATGCTTTCAACTCCTTCTTTACTAATACTATCAATTCTCTGGCCTCTCACCTTTCCTTTGACAATTCTAGCATCCCTGTTCTTGCAGCTTCTAATCAACCAACCTTCACTATACAACCTATCTCCACCACCTTCATCCAAAAATGCATCCAAAAACTTAAACCATGTACCCCATCGGCTGACCAACTTCCATCAGAATTCCTCCAAAAAGCAGCTAAGGTTATAGCCTATCCCATATCTATCCTTATTAACAGAACTATTAATGAAGGAACCATACCTGACATCTGGAAAATCTCACACATTATACCCTTACATAAAGGAGGTAACTCCAATGAATACTCTAATTACAGGCCTATAGCACTCTTGTCTCCCCTAGCAAAAATCATGGAAAAATGTGTTCACTACAAACTAATGAATTACTTAACTAAAAATAACATTCTAACTCCCTGTCAACACGGCTTTAGGCCTTTTCATAGTACTACCACTGCTCTCCTTTCCTTTACTGACTTCATAAACACAAACCGCAATAATAATATTCTTTCTTCTGCACTCTTTATTGACCTGTCTAAAGCCTTTGACATGGTTAACCACCCCCTCCTCATAAAAATCCTAGAATCTCTTGCTTTATAACCAAAGGCTATCCTATGGTTTACTTCCTATCTCACTAACAGGAAACAGGCAGTCCTCTGGGATAACAAACTCTCCTCTCTCCTCCCAATTTCTCTTGGTGTCCCACAAGGCTCTATTCTTGGACCTTTCCTATTCTCCCTTTTTATAAATGACCTACAAGCAGCTATTCCCCAAGCTACATGAATACAATATGCTGATGACTCCACTCTTATTTGCTCAGCTAAAACCATTCCAGAGCTTCAAACTATTACTCAAAATGTATTCCACACAGTAGAAGCATGGTTCTTAAAACGCTGCCTACTTTTAAATGCTAAAAAAACAAAACTCCTCCTCTTTAAACCTACTACTAGGTCCCCCACATTAGATTTCTCTATCTCATCTATTAATGGCACCCTCATATCAGCTGACTCCACTACCAAACTGCTAGGTGTCATGATTGACAACAACCTTACCTATGATTGTCACATCAATAATACCATTAAAACTGTAAACAGAAAATTGGGCTCCCTTTACAGAATTAGAACATTCTTAACCCCGACAGCCAAAGCTACTCTTGCCCACTCTCACCTTATTTCAACTCTTCTCTATGCCTCACCAATTTACACTAACCTGAAGAAAAACAATCTCTAAACTGGCTAACACATATAATAGTATTGCTAGATTTGTGACTGGCAATCAATTCAGAACTCACCACTGTCTGAACCTTCAGCAACTTCACTGGCTGGAATTAGAAAATATGTTGCTTCTTTCCCAACTTTCCTTTGTCCAAAGAGCTTTCTATCAACCTAATAACACTCCTGCACTTTCCAAACTTTTTACCCCTTACTCTAACCTGAACTCACTTCGCTCCTCTAGCAAACTCCTAGTAACTTTAACTAAATCCAACAACCTTGCTGGTGACTCCCTTTTCTCTAACGCCATTGGTAAACACTGGAATCAACTTCCTACTGAACTTACTTCTATTCCAACTCCTGTTCTGTTCAAACAAAACTTAGAACTTACCTTAAAAATCACTGGTTATGTCCCTGCAGTAACCCCGACTAAATCTCCCACAATTTTCCTCTACACCTCCCTCTCCCTCTCCTTCTTCCTTCTTTTTATGTCCAAGCTTTACTACCATCACTTTATAAGAGCTACCTCTCTATTATCCTTCTCCTCCTTTAGGTTCATTTCTTTTTACTGACAGTATAAATTTAACTGATCTACTCACGCTTTTCATTTTGAATATCTTTTCTTTTTATAACCTTCCTATAAAATAATGTGAAATAAGTTTCCATTTTTATTTTTTTTTGTGTGTGAATGATGAATCCTATGATGTTATGTGAATGTTGAATCCTATGATGTTATCCTGTATATTTGTCTATTCCCACCTCCTTTTTATTTCAGCTCATTTTTGCATACTATGTAACTGTGTTTATCTCTATGTGGAGCTTTTCTCCCCGGGCCTCTACTGAAAATGGAAATATATCCAGTTAGACTAGCCCGGTTAACAAATGTAAAATAAAATAAAAATAAAATAAATAAATCTTACCACTCCCTACTCTATGTCCCAGGTAGGAGACCTCTGCCATTCCCACCAGACATTTGCTGGGCTTAATGGTCAAACCAGCTCTCTGTAGTCTTCCCAGCATCTCCCTGACATGCTGAAGGTGCTCTTGCCAGGAATGGCTTTACATGGCAATATCATCTAGGTCAGCAAGGGCAAAATCTCCTGGTTCTGCTAGGATATGATCTACCAGCCTCTGGAATGTCACTGGGGCATTTTTCATCCCAAAGGACATCTTTGTGAACTCATACAAGCCAAAAGGAGTCACAAAACCTGACCTAGGCATGGGGTAAGCATCTGACTCTGTGTGACTATTTATTTTCCTGTAAACCACACAGAACCTGGTGCTGACACCCTTCTTTGGCACCAGCATTACTGGGGAGGCCCAGGGACTGCTGGACTCCTGAATTACCCCTAGCACCAGCATTTCTCGTATCTCCTCCCTCTGAGTCTGTTTGACTCTCTCAGGCACTCTATAAGGGGCCTGCTTAATAGGCCTTTGGGGTCCTGTATCCACACGGTGCTGCAGTTTACATACATTTCTGTTCTTTTCCAGTAGGGTACACTGTGGACACATCCTTGAAGTTCAATACTGTACAAACCCTGTTCAACACACACTTCTGCACCCATAGTTTAATATACACATAACAGTTCTCTTACATTTGTAAGACAAGCATATGAATCATATTAATATTCACAAATGACATAGAATTTTACAAAATTCCAGATAGCTGGGCTGGCAGTGTCACAGTATGAACATGTGCTGGTTATGCAGCTTAATAGTTTGAAAAAAACATTCATGTCAGCACTGTGTTCAAAAGCATTAAAAGTAATGGAAAGCATCCACTCCTCAGATAGTGGGACAGTATCATGTAACATAGAGATTCTGTGAACAGAACCATACAGGTTGCTGTACATAAGGGACACAATATGGTACGTATGAAGACCATGATATTCCTTGCCAAAATGCACATCACTAAGAAAATACATACATCTTCCCTGTTCTGCATTTCAACTATCAGTCTGCCCATCCCACTCCTTCAAAAGATGAGGATGAAGATGTTAATGAATTGAATGTAACGTTTTATGATAAAACAGACCTTGATAGCACTTTTACAAAGTATACAGTATTAACTAAAGAACTGGTCAGACGTATAACAGTCTTTAGCAAGCTTTACTGGCCCTGCTATTAAATAGCTGATGTTAATGGAACATTACTGATTATGGATATATTTGTAGTAACTCGACAAATAACTGAGCTCTTCACAACCATGCTCAGAATAGAAGTTAATATCAATAAGTGGAATATGCTTCTCTAAATAAATGGTATGGGTAGACTAAAGCTGGATAACAGTTCCAGATATGTGTCCCCTCTCTGGATTTGAACACACAGCATGCTGGCTTCCTGTCTTATAGGCCAAGCTAACAGCCAGCATGCATTATTCCCAAATAAACAGATACTACTTTACAAACCCTGTATTTAAAAAGCTGATGTTATCAGAGTGTTACCGATTATGGGCATACTCATAGGAATTTGATGACTAGCTCAGTTATTTGTAACCATGCAAAACATAAACACTAATATCAAGTATTGGAATATGCTTCTCCAGAGAAATGCTATGAGTGAATTAAACCAAGATGATAGTCACAGATATATGTTTCCCCCATGTGGATTGGAACCCACAGCACACCAAAATTTAAAAATGCAGGCTGATTGCCTTGCAGGTCAGACTGTCAGTCAGCAGGGGGTTTCAATTTAAAAAAATACGTACTGCAGGTTTTTATTATAAGTCCTGCAGAGAACAGATGAATATGGAAACTACAAAAACTTATTGGAAATTTTATCACAAAGAAATAACAGCTATCAACATATTTGACTGTAAGCAGTCGGACAGGCATTCCTTTTTAGCTTAAATTAACATGTCTGTGTATTTGTCTTAGGAGGAATGAATTAATGAAGTTATGTATGTGTTTTTATTCTGACGTATAACAGTGAATTAGGAGATACTGTGGTACTGTAATGAAAAACTGCAAAGTGCGCAGTCATACACAGCCTAGGTGCTAGAGGCATCAACGATGCATGAGTGGCTATGTGAAATTACACCATTGGATGTTGTAAAACATATGCACGTCTACAAAGGTTATAATTATGGATATTATATACATTATGTGGATCCAACACAGTTTGGTTTTGTGAAGGGTAGACCATGCCTGCTCAACTTGGTCGACTTCTTTGAGTCTGTCACCAGAGCTGTGGATGAGGGCAAGATGGTTCATACCGGTTACTTTGATCTGGCCAATGCCTTTGATACCATTCCCCACTCAGGAATCATAGAAAAGCTCACTAAGCTAGGCATCAACCTCTATTTCACTAGGTAGGTTGCAAAGGCTCACAGATAGAACCCACGGTGTGAAAGTAGCTGACTCCAAGTCAGACTGATGACCAATCATGAGTGGAGTCCCACAGGGATGGGTCTTGGGTCCTCTCCTGTTTGGTATCTACTTCTCAGAAATCCAGGCCAATATGAAAGGACTCTGGATGACAAAGTTTGCAGAAGATTGCAAGTTGGGAGCCATTATTAACTCCCCGAGTGATGTTGATATTCTACAGAAAGGCCTCATTGAGACCAATGACTGATGTCAGAACCATGGCCTTAAGCTCAATGCCAAAAAATGTGTAGTCATCCCCTTTGGGAAAAAAAAACAGTTCCCATGAATTACCACATCAATGGTAGTCCACTGAACACAGAAGGCATTATAAGAGATCTGGGAACACAGGTTGACAGCAACCATCCTTTTGACCACCACATTGCCACTGTGGTCAGAAAGTCCTTCTATGTGGCACATCTCATTACTAAGGGTATTGCATTTAGGAAGAAAGAGGTCATTGTCTCCTTCTACTCTTCTCTCATTAGGCTAATCATCGAGTACAATGCTATATTTGGCATGTACCTTACTAGACACCTGCAACAACTGGAGAGGCCACAAACATACCTCACAAAGAGGATCCTAGGCCTTAAACACTTATCCTTTATGGACAGACTCAAAAAACTCCAACTATTATGTTTATTATCGCCTACTTAGAGGCGATCTCTGCTTGACTTACAAAGCCATGTCTGACCCAGCTCTGTTAGAAATGCTACTCTTAAAGAAATCCCAATCCCTACACACCACATGCTCCGGAGACCTCAACCGCATTGCGACAATCAACAGAACATACTGGAGGGACAGGTTCATAACCCAGAGACTGCCCAAGCTATGGAATAGACTTCCCATACATGACAAATCGAGCACCTTACTGGCCCTCTTCTAGAGGAATCTTGACAAGTGGATAGGAAATAGAAAATTTACCCCAGGGATCACTCCAGTGGCTCTACTTGACAGAGGCAATGGGCACTAAGGTTGGGTGGCACGATGCCAGGGTAATCCTATGGGGTAGGCTTGTAAAGGCTCCAGGGCTCCAGGGCCATTATCCTAGTACACACCTATGAACCTACTGAGTAAATTAAAAACATGGGACTCAAACGCAGTTATAAGGGCAACATTTACAAAGTCCACTTCACTTTCCCTATGAGCTAATTGTCACAGCAGTTACTAAATAGCTATTAAAACTTCTGTATGATATATATATATATATATATATATATATATATGTATGGGTCTACTACGGTTGATTGAAAACTCACTTGACTGAAAATGAAATTACTAGGACCACTTCACTGAAAGCTCACTTCACTAAAAACTCATTTCTTTGAAACTCATTTTGTTGAAAGTTATAAATGGCCTTTCCCCCACTGTAGTGCGACCCTGGAGTTAGTATATAAAATAAGGGGGTGTGTGGGGGGCACAGACCCCCACATATTATAAACATTTTAAACTATACACAGTGATACTTACAAGTGCAATAAGTAACTGTTTCCAAAAGAGAATATATAACCAAGATATGTGGGGGGCTGTGCCCCCCACCCTCTGTTACTTTATAAACTAACTCCATGGTCGCATTACAGTGGGGAAAAGGCCATTAATGACTTTTAATGAAATGAGTTTCAGTCAAGTGAGTTTTCAGTGAAGTGAGCTTTTGGTGAAGTGGTCCTAGTAATTTCATTTTCAATCAAGTGAGTTTTCAATCAACTGTAGTAGACCCATGTATGTATATATATATATATATATATATATATATATATATATATATATATATATATATATATATATATATGGGACAGAGCAATATCTGTAAAATCTGTAGGTGTAGAATACTGAGACTTATTATAGAGATCTATGGACTGCCTCTGCACCTCACCAATCCTCAGTTGTAGATCCTCCATGTCACTCCAATGCGTTAGATCCTTATCCTCTTTCAGTGCTTCCTCACGATCTGGTTCCATAAGTCTATCATGTCAAAGTTCCTGTGACTATCTCTCATCCAATGCTCCAATCTGGCGTACACAGTCAACATCTGGGTTATTTCCTTGTTGGTTCAGTTGGATTCACGGACATGTTTCAACCTCCTCAAAGTAGCCATAACAATCCTCAAGTTGAAGAAGTCTGGAAAATACAAACACAGAGAAATGCTCACTGAGGTACCAGTCATTTCACAATGGTCTAATCAGTAACTATATCAAAATCAACATTTGAAAGTGGCACTGATGTCATGTTATCAGATCGATGGAAGAAAACAGACATGTGCCACACATGGTACCATTTATCGATAGCTATTGGGTGTTTCCATAGAACATCTGGGTATTACTGCACATGAAGCCAATATACATAAAGGGGTGCAAGTGGGATTCCAAAAACTTGAATTTTAATGAACCTCGGTAATTATGTATGGTGCAAATGACACTTAAAGGTGAGAGCACATTAGGTGCAATTTGATTCTGTGATTTGGAGTGAGAGATACATTGACAACTGGCATCATTTCTGTTTTGGTGATAAGTAAATCTCTTCAAGTCAGTCATTTCCAAAGGTACCTGGTTAAATTAATTGTTTTTCAAAATGTTATATTTAACAGAAGTTGTTGTAAGCTACTGGACTGATGCTGGTTTGAACTTTGTGCATACAAGTGTTGCTATTTTAAATAAGTGATTTCAGTTCCATATGCAGTTATATAGACAGACTTATACTGCAGATGTTAACAGTATATAAAGGGTGATTTGTGGATCATCTGCAATTCTTACTGGTAATTCCTTGCACTCTGGATGTAACTACAGAAGACAATGGATTCCGATACTATCTGTATCTAGCATGTTATACTGATATTTATGGATATCCCTTAATTCATCTTTCCTAACAAAGCTGTTAAACGTGCTGTTGCTGTCATTTTCATTAATGCTTCTTAATGAAAGTGTTATCACTACTGGTTCAATATAGGTTCACAGGTGTTTACTAGGCTAATGACCACAAGGGCCTTTTTAAGCCTAGCCATGCATCCCAAATCTCTGACATCTGATACCCTTGATAAGTGTAAACAGGGTCCTGGGAAAAAAACCATTTACAGGTTGCCTGTGTCTATTAGAGACATAGGTGCCAAGCCAGGGATGAATTTCCTGTTCCCCATCTAACTGTCCAAGTTACACTTGAATTGGGTTAGGTAGGAACTCTGCTTCACATGGCTAGGGAGCCTATTCCAGAGATGAGGTAGTCTCTGGGATACATACTTGTCTCTCCATCAGGTCCTATTTATATCACAGGCAAGGTTTAAATCTTTAGAAAGGGTAATTCTGGTGCTGTTTGACTGTGGATATCCAGGAGGTCCATCAGAGTCGGGTCTGGCAATGCCCTGCATGTCAGGCATAGATCTCCCCTCAACAACCTGTAGAAGACAGAATACAGGGAGAGGGCCTTGTGGTAGTCTGCATAGGACAGTTTACTTAAGCCTGTATTCTTTTAGTGAGGAACCTCTGTGGACATTCCATTTGTGGGATATGCCTGATAAGATACATACAAAAGGGGGCATTGTGCTCAATGGTAGGTCTGATGAATGCTGAGTACAGTGAAACAATGACTTCCTTGGACCTAGATGCCATACCTTTGTTTATAAGTTGTGCAAGATAGAGTGATTTACTCACTACTGTGGATGCATGATGGTCAAAGGCTAGATTACTGTCTGTGTCCCTAATTGCCTGACTACTGGATCAGCTCTAAGGGGTGTGTTGTCAATATGATAGTTACCAGTTGTAGATGACTTCCTGAAGGATACTATTATGCATTTCATGACATTTAGTTTTAGTCCATGTCTGTGTCAGCCCTTCCTGGAGAACATTTCTGTCGGTGTGGGATTCAATGACAGCTCCTAATTTGCAATCAACTGCAAATTTAGTCAGCTAGAGACCACTGACATTGGCCTTGACTTCAGAGAAGTAAATTCCAAAAAGGAGCAGACCAAGGACCAATCTCTGAGGGACTCCACTTGTGACTGGCTTCTTTCTAGAGGTGGACTCCCCAATTCTAACTTCCTGGGTCCTGTCTGTGTAGTTAGCTATCCACCGGGTGACATATGGGGTTGTACCTAACCTCTTGCATTTGCCAACAATGTCTGAGTGGGGTATTGTGTCAAATGCCATGGCCAGGTCAAGGTAGGCAGTGTGAACCATTTTTCCCTCATCCATTACTTTACTGACCTTCTCAAAGAAGTCCACCAAGTTGAGTAGGCATGACCTGCCCTTGATGACAACAAACTGGATTGGGACCAGATAATTCTTTCCATGGCTTTGCATATAAGACTAGTGAGTCTTATGGGTCAGTAGTTTCCTGAGTCAATAAATAACACCCCTTTGTGCACAGGGTTGACTGTTCCTGTTGTCCATTCATGAGGCACAAAGCTTGTTCAGAGGCTACAGTTAAATAGCAATTATAGAAGGCCTGATAGGTCATGTTTCATGCGATTTAGAAGGCATCCTGGGATATTGTCTGGGCCCATTGATGCAGTGTTCTTGGCCTTAGAGGGAGCATTAAGGATCTGTTACCTAGTGATAGCAGGGGGAGTTAGATTTGATGGTGTTTCCTGAAGGAAGGTCGAGAGGGGTAAAGTTGGAGCTGAATTTATTGGACAGTAGGTTTGCTAAATCTTCTGGCTCAGTATAGGTGGCTTCATTTACAATGAGTTCTACACATAACTGTGTAGTGCCTTTGAGGTTGCAAACATAGCTAAATAATGCCTTGTGGTTGTACTTGGCCTGGGAGGCCAAATTTACCTCAGATTTGGCTCTGGTATAATTTTGTTTGTTTGTTTAGTTTGAGGGTGCTTTAATCCTGCTGGATGTTTCCACTTTCTAATTGCTGCCACAGTTTTCTTCCTTCTGTTATGCAGCTTATTGATTTTGTGATTCCACCAGGGTAGGTTGTTTTTGATTTAGTCCTATACTTCTTCCTGGTGGGAACAGCTGCCTCTATGCAGCAATTAATGTGTTTGTATAGGGTTTTGTGAACAATTCTGCATAGGCAGCTGTGTTCTCAGGGTTTATGGGGGCTTGAAAATTTGCCAGGTTGTCACTTAATAGCAGGAAGTTAGCCTTAAGAGTAATTCCTGAATCTTCCAGTGTTTGCTGGGGGTCCAGGTTTTATTTTTACTTCAAAGGAGACCATTTTGTGGTCTGACCTTACCACGGAAGACATTCTTCCATATTAGTGAAGACCAGATCCAGTATGGTTGCCCTGCTGGTTGGTGTATTGACAATCTGGTCCAGGGAGTTTGTGTTTACAAAATCCAGGAATCAATGTGCCTTTATGTTTGGTATTGTATAGGATTACGGGTTAGTAGTGGGGTAATTAATATCATGCATTAATATGATATTGGTTTGGATAGTGAGAGTTTCAAATAAGCTTAAATACATGGTATGGATTTCCTGGGCTTGCAAGGAACTGGTATTGGATTTTGCCTATGGTGATTTGAACATGGAGTAGCTCAAGTGCATTGTCCTGTTTGACTAGCCTTGAAGTATATTTATTTTTGATGTAAATCGAGACTCCTCCACCTTTAGTCCTTGTCTATGTTGTAGCTGGTCTAAATGTGAGGAAGGCATTTTAACCTTGCACTGTTCATGCACTGTCCTCAGCTTTAAACCATGTCTAAATGACAGCACAGACATCAGCATACTCTATGGTAAAAACAGCTTCTAGGGATTGGAAATTTTTGTTTAGACTCCTAGCATTGAGCAGTAAGAACTTTAGATAATCTTGGTTTTGATTTGCTATGTCAGATGTATTTGCAGTTTGGCATTGTCTATAAAGGGCACTATGGAGGAGGACAATGTTTTAACTAATATTCGAAGTCTAGAGGGAGAGGTGCAGACCATCCCTGGCAAAGCAACGTGGTCTATTGACCATCTCCTTCCATGCTGACAAATACGCACCCCCTTAAAATTACACTAGAAACTAAGCCAGTTATTAAAGTCATTCATCTTTTGTTTGTATTGCGGCATTATCCTTGGAAAAGGTAAAATGCTCAGTGCTGGCTTATACCAGCCTGGGACACATATTCCAAGAGCTCCATGATATCTCTTTTCATATAGTCTAGGTAGGTATGTCTCAAGTCATTTTCACCCCCATGAACTATGGTTGAGTCATACTGGTACTTGTGGTCCAACGACCTGAATGCATGGATAATGTGGCAGATCCTAGCCCCTGATAAGCAACTGACCATGACTTTCCTTACTCATCCTGGTGAAAGGGACATCAGTGTGTCTCACAATGGTGTCTCAAATGACCAGAATGTTGGATTGTGTGGTGGCTTGCCTTATGGGCTTAGAAGTAGTGGCTCCATGTGATATAGTTGTATGTGTTGATATGGGTGTTGTTTTGAAAGAGTGCATTGGGGACTGCTGAGGATATTTGTTATGTGTACTTCATCTAGGAGGTCTTTGGGGTTTACTACAAAAAACTGAAAACCACTTAAAAACCAGAAATAAACAAGCGTATTTCAGAGGTAGCATCAATACCCACACACTCTGCGAGCAATAAAATCCAAGTTTATTGTAAGCGCTTTCGAAGGGATCAATGCCCCAACTTCCACAGACAATTTTCACCACAATACACTCGCCTTATAAAGAAAAAATGTAACTACTAACAATCAATTATTCAATTAAGATAGTTACAACGTATAATTTCACAATTACTTAAAAAATAGCTAAAATACCTTTCATTTCATTACTTTTAAAACAACATAGCTAATATCCCATTTCTTGGGAGCGAGATGTATATTTAATGTATACAGATAATTTATAATATAAAAACTATGTACAAAATATTTAAAAATCATACTGAAAATTCTTTATGTATATAAAGTAACCATTTTACTCATTTTAAATGTTTTTAGCCATTTTTAAACATTTTTAAAACATTTTTAAAACCTTTTTAAAAGTGGATGGATGATGAAGCATTCTAAACCAAATTAGATTAACCTAGTTGAAAATACGTAATAAGAATATATACTAAACTATAATATTTATATTTATATTTATACTAACTGTAATATTTATATATGTATATAACTATTTAAACTACTAAAAACCTTATAATTTAAAAATATAAAAATATATCTAACAATAAATCTTAAACAGACTATTTTCATCATATATGTCTTCCATATTTTGTGACGTCAATAAACCCCATTCATTAAATATAAAATATGCAATATACAATACATATATAGAGATGCATTGAACTAATTCTGGGCCATCACATAATTAAGAAAAAAGAAGAAGAAAGTAGAAAAAGGACACATACCCAAAACACAATCCCTTATGTTTTGGTTTAGAATGCTTCGTCATCCATCCACTTTTAAAAAGGTTTTAAGAATGTTTTAAAAATGTTTAAAAATGGCTAAAAACATTTAAAATGAGTAAAATGGTTACTTTATATACATAAAGAATTTTCAGTATGATTTTTTTATATATTTTGTACATAGTTTTTATATTATAAATTATCTGTATACATTAAATATGCATCTCACTCCCAAGAAATGGGATATTAGCTATGTTGTTTTAAAAGCAATGAAATGAAAGGTATTTTAGCTATTTTTTAAGTAATTGTGAAATTATACGTTGTAACTATCTTTATTGAATAATTGATTGTTAGTAGTTTAATTTTTTCTTTATAAGGCGAGTGTATTGTGATGAAAATTGTCTGAGGAAGTTGGGGCATTGATCCCTTCGAAAGCGCTTACAATAAACTTGGTCTTTGTGGTTTAGGAAGGTTACATTTAAGGGCCTCAGCATATATGGGTCTATATGTCTGCTTTGAATTGTGTGTGATGAGTGCAGCGTGTGTACTACTGACAACCTTATTGACATTAGGAGTAGTTTTATGTGAGAGCTTTGCCACCAGTGACATTCTTTAAATACATCTGTCACATACCATATCGGTTTGTTTGAGAATTAACTGGTTGTCAGTAAACATGAGGCAATATTTCAGGATGCCCAAATCCACCAAACTGGCCACAGAGATAGTGAGAAAGTTCATATCTATGGCAACAAACCCTTTATAATTGATTAGATAGTTGGAGTAAGAATTTAAAGCAATATCAGGCATGTCCAGTTTGCAACTCTGGGGGACAGTGCTTGTCACTGCAAACTAGTTGTCCTGTGTGCAACTAGGTATTGGTAAAATTTCAATCACAGTTTTACAGGAAAAATGTCACTCAAGGTGTCTGTGTCTATACAGGGCACTGCCAAACACTTGAAGGAAAACTATTAAGTAAACCTTGAAAATTTAAGGATGAAGTATTTAGGCAGATATTCTCAAGTCAGAAACAAATCAAGCAATAGTTTCTGAAAATAAAGAATTAACTTGTCAAGAATGATGAAAAGAGGAGAGCTGTCTGAATGGCTACTGTCTCGCTACTACTAGTGCTACTCTCACCATAGCTTCACTTTGCTGGATACAATGCTCCTTTGCTTCTTCTCTTACCAGAAGCAAAACAGTAGCACCAATCCCAAGATAAGAAGCAGGCAACAGCCTGTTTTGTGAGCCACAGTTTTGTCCCATATGATACAAGGGTCTGTAGGCTTGCTGTAGCCTTTTCTGGTAGATGTCTTGAATAGCACCCAGACCAATCAGGATCATCAAGCACAGATACCCATTGCCTAACCAGAAACAGTCAATGCAATCTGCTCCTTCTCTCACCGGGAGCAGAATATAAGCACAAATTCCAATATATCACCTATGAAGCCATTATTAAGCTTTCTTGTGATCAGCAGTCTCCAAGAAATAATGTCCATGTGCTCCTTCTGTCTCCAAGGGAAAACAGAAGCACTAATCCCAAGATAACTACTGACAGACAGAATGTGGGCTCTCCAATAATTGGTGGTCTTGCAATAGATGTTGCAGATTTTAAAGGTAAGATGGAAAAATGGATTAATATCTTAAGCACTGCAGTGTGCACTAAGCAGTTAGATATGAAAGCGGGGGTAAGTTCTTTAGCCGCCTAAGTGGGGAGAGACTAATTTTAAAAGAGCCAGAGAGACTAAAAGGGGATTTGTACTTTTTGTGGCATGGCTAGGGAGGTTTTCCAATGCTTTCTTTAAGTTGTTACATTGCTATTTGTTGTAGTATCTTAATGCAAAATGCATGCAGTCTCCTGTGGCATGATGCTGCTGTCTTTGGACTTCCATTCAATATATATATATATATATATATATATATATATATATATATATATGTAATATGAGGGGTTCTAATCCAATTCATGAACTCTAAAGGTACTGTAAGTTATGCTGAAATTACAAATGTTATGTAAGAAGGCATAGTTGTTATTTTTGTATGTCACATTAGTATTTATTTCAGATAGTATTATACAGACTTTTGCATTGCACAGGAAAACATAATGTTTATGTTGACATATGCTGTTTACAGACTTAAATGCATAAAGGGGCTCACACAGGAAAATTATCAAGTGCGTATAACTGTCTATCAGATGGCCAACTGTCCTAGGGGTGACATCTTCTTCCTTCAGAAAAATGACATAATTGATGCTCTCTGGCAACATAGATGGAGACTCCTAGGCCATTCAGATGATACAACTTGGAGATGTGAAATCTGGACTGACTTCACCAAACTGATCCATGCAGTTGGAGGCCACAACTGATCCCATGATGCCTGCAGATGATGCTTCTCAGACATGATCCTTCATGCAGCCAAAAGACTGAGACATTACGAGAGATTGAGGGATGCCACCAGTGGTGGAGCTACATTGACCTCCCCCAATGACATCACAATATTTCTGGCCTCACTGCATACAATAAGAGGAGAGTGATGCATCGTTGGTGGTGGTATTGAAGCTTGGCGTTCCAGGCTGAACATGTATTCTTTCTTTCTGTTACATGGCTGGGTATGGAGAAAATCACTGCATACTGCTGTAGCATGCATATTCATGTGTTGTTGTTTTTGATTTACAGCAGCACAGTTGAGCCATGCACACACATCCACACAGGGTGAGGATGATGAACATAAGTCTAACAACATGAATTGATACAAATGAAGTGCAGACAGAGCAGTCCAAACAATGTAGTCAATGTTGTTTGCCTTAATATTCACAGGTCCATCTACTTTGGGACTAAATCAGGGATCGGCAGGTGAGTGTCTCCATACTGTTACTGTGACCACTGCCTTGTTATTGACTCAGCCTCATTTCATGGCACTGCTATTTACTGTCATATTGTTATTTAACAAATGTTGTACACTAGAGGTGCATCCAGTAGGTGCCCAAGCCGTGCAGATTCAAGTGCAGACAGGCCAGGTATGTCACAGTAAAGCTGTCATAGCTTGCATCAGTGTGTCACACACATGTGGTACATGGCATTTTTGCCAATATTTGTCAACACAGGTCCATCTTGTGTACAGCTGCAATGTGTAGCACTTATTTGCAGCTCATGTTACTGTGTTGTATATATGATGCTGTCATAATTGGTTTTGTTAAATAATTGACTGTGTTGCATACCTCTCGACCTCTTGGAGCAAGAAATCTGGACAAAGCCATTAATAAAAGTGGGACAAAGGTCCAAAAAATATGGACATTTTTTTTTAAATATTGCTTTTATAAACTTGGAAAGTTGATAGAATGACAGGTTTTGCATTAGCATGAATTTTCTGAAGGGTATAAAGTCTGAAACTCAAATGTCTCTCATTATTTTCTAACTTTAGTCTTTAATGATATTCCACTAATTTGCCAGAAAAACACAATTTTATGAAAAATAGACCAAAGACATGAGGCAAAAATCTGGACATTCTGTGAAAATCTGTACAGTTGAGAGGTATGCTGTGTTACCTTTCTATTTACTTTCCTACTGCAAGATCCACAGTTCAACCCACAACGTCTCCACAGCAGGACTCTGTCAGTGGTAGCTATCAACTATGTTTCATACCTATCATTGCTGCTTATCCTTTTGTTGTCCTGCATTAATACTGTGTCCTTCTTCCCTTTTGCAGGCCAGTCTGCATTCATGTCATCAAGTGCATATATGAGTGGTATGTGTATGTCAGTTCTTCTATATGTTTTAACTGTAGTCATCTGGTTAATGGTGGCAATGATGCAATCATTAATGCTGTTTTTTACCTACAGTAGTTGAAGTTCATCCCTCTTCAACAGCACCATCTTCCCATGAGGTGTTCTCAGGTGTGTGTGTTTTTTGTATGCCTCACATATGTCATGTATGTTGGACTTGTAACCAGATTATATATTCCATGTAAGTAGATTCAGTGAAACATACATACAGTAGACCTCATGTAAAGTCATTATTATTTGTAACATTGCAGTGAGATAAATATATCATATGTTTTTGATGATATCCATCATGTGATGTAAGCACATTGTCCTGATCTGTGTCTTTGTATCTTGTAGCACATCAACTATCTGTATCATCCAGCAGACCATCCAGCAATCATGATTTGGTTCTAGATGTGCCTCAGCATGGTAGTATGGCCCCTGGCACATAGGACCTTGACGTGTTTGGAGAGTCTGTCCATGAGGTTGGCAGTGATGTTGCTGCAGCTATAGCCTAAGATGTGGAGGTCAACTTCTCTAGCCATTTGGAGGATGATGGCACAGTGGATGTTGAACAGGGTGAGGCCATTGACCAACAGACCCCAGCTAAGACCTCTGCTGATGGCAGTTCTTCACAACAACCAGAAATATGGGCATCACTGTAGACAGAGACAAGCAGATGTTGTGCATGACCAGGTGTCATAAGGTACCAACCTCCTGATGCAGGCAAATAAACGCTGACAGCAAAAACATCAGTCAGACATCCAGACACTTGTATGTGCCACGTGTAATGCATGAAGGACAAGAGTGCAGATGGTGAGATTATAGCTGGATTGGCTGCTCAGAAGGATAGTCTGCTAGCTGTGGCACAGTCATTTGAAACCCTGGCCTCTACGGTATTGCAGCAGTATTGTACTACCAGCAGGATTCTGTATTCCCTAACTGTGCTCAGCAGATTGCAACATTGGAGAGGCAGGCCACCTGTCTGCAGAACCACTACTGGCCATAGGAAATCACTTTCTGTGGTCCAACCTACAGAGAGTTCAACTGTGGGTTCATCTGCTGTGTTCCAACAAGTCAGAATTCCTTCCATTTATAGTCATGCTCCTTCACCTTAACACAGTGTTGTCACCACATCAATCTTTTCTGTGAAGCTACCAATGCAACATGCATCTGTACATGGTCAGAACAGAGTGGATCATGGTGTAAGACATCAGCGAGGTTGTCCTAGACTGCATTAGAGTGCATCTAACAGTGTAGCACACATAGCTGGCTCATATTATTGAATTGCCACTTTACTATGATATGTGTCTTCTGAAATTAAAAGTTCTGCATTATGTCCTGTGTGGTTTCTCATTTTTCATGTTATTATATTGTAAAGATAGGAATGTGTAGCACTGATGTGTGTCCCTTACTGTTTTCCATACAGTGATACAAAAATTTGAGTGTGTATGCATGCCTGTGTCAGTTGTGCCCTGAGTAGATGATCTCTGATGCGACACATTTGCATATGTTCATATTGTAATATGTTATGATTATAGTGTCATGTCTGATGCTCAATGTGTACATCTAGGGGAAATAGCCAGTAGATGCAATATGTGTTGCTGTGGTGGGGTAAAACTGGAACATTATCACAATTCAAATATATGGGTCAGGTGCTGCCGTGTTGCCTGGGTCTGGGCCTACACATGTAGTCGCACCCTACAGTGCCTACATCTGTGTCTTCTGTCCCCTATGTCATTCCGCTCCTCTTATGATACCTGTGGGATGTTATCTTCAGACATTTGAAGTTCTTGAGGTAGTTCACCCATACCTGCAGCTAGAGCACTGCCATGTGCTCTAGTTAGCATGTTGTGCAGCATGGAGCACACCATTATCATCTATGCTGACTTTTCAGTTGTGCATTGTAGTGCACCCCTGATGTGTCCAGACATCTGAACCTAGCTTTTAATGCACCAAACTCTATGCTGTTTCTTGTTCTTGCATGTGCTCTGTTGTAGGCTTCCTGTGCAGGGTTGGATGGTTCATGGTACGGTGTTAGCCACAGCTCAAGTGGAGAACCTCATTCACCTGTTGTGGGAAATGGAAACACATGTGGTCAGAATGGATATTGTTGTCAGCGGTATCATTAGCTTCCATCCTAGCTGTGCTCCTGTACTTACTTAGTAGAAGTCTTTCAGGTATTTCACTTTGCTAGAATGCTTCGCTCAGTGTACTTTCCCTCCATATGGCAGCATAATGGACACTTCCAGGGTGTGTTTTCATGATATTTATTATTCTGTCATCTGCTGCACACACAGGCTGACAGTTAATGGATGGAAAGCCCTTTCTGTTTATGGATCGATGTACTTCAGAATGAAATGGTGTCTTGATAGCTATGTGTTTGCAATCTATTGCACTGAGTACATGGGGGAAGATTGCACTGCTGCAAAACTGGCACATTACAGTTCTGTGCTCCATGGAGTGGATGGAAAATGTATGTTGTCATTCACCTTGTTGCACATTTCTTCCAGGGCTTCTTCCAGGATATGGCTGGCAGCTGTCTGTGACACTCCAACAGCATCCCCATGTGTCTCTGGAATGTCCCAGATGCAGGTACACCCAGACTGAGATACACTTTGGTTTCAATGGGGATGGGGTTTCCTCACAAGATCTGCACAGACATATGTGGGGCACAGCCTGCACCAGCTGTTTGTCTAGCCAGTACCTGTCAATTATTTCTGGTCTAACAACTGGTTTAGTTGCAGCCTTGCTCTGACTCTAGTGGCTGCCTTCTAGGGTGCACAGGCACAGCCTCATTTATGGCTTGTATCACTGCAGTCTGTTGCACTTCATTAACAGCACGTTGCATTTTCATATATTTTCTGATAAAAAAAAAAAAAAAAACACTTGCATGTTATCGAAAAGTGTAAAGTTGAGAATGCCTTGGCCAAACACTCCCAGATGACAGGAGGCCATAGCTTTAGTTTTAGAGCAATAGATCAAGTTCCAATAGATGGTAGAGGAGGGCCAGTCTCATTAAAACTGTAAGAGTTGGAACTGTATTGGCAACTTTTACTTAACGCTTACAACTATCCAGGTATTAATGAGGCATGTACCATAACTTGTTTACTTAAAGTAAAAAGTTTAAAGAGGTAGTTTTTTGTTATGATAATATAAGCAGCATTTTAATATACATTGGGTGAGATGACCTTTTAATTAATAACTCTTTTATCAATACGTGCGTATTTAGTAAATGCCCCTTTAAGGATCTAACTATGTTTCATCGAATGGGAGAACTATGTAATTCGATTGGCTGTAGTATGTCATATGATTACTTGAGTTCCATTTTTAAATGTTAAATTTTTAAGAACTTGGTATCTGAAGAAGATTGTGTATTAAGTCAAACGAAAAGCACTTAATTAAATATTTAATTTAAGTATTTGTACTTTCTCTGGTTGCCTTCCATCAATTTTTTGTTTTTTTTTAAGTTTATATATTTTTTGATGTTTAGCTACAGATTTTGCCAAAATTTGTACTATTTGCTTAATTCCTTGGGGTACATAAAGCATATGCTGAGGATTTCAGAAATGGAGTTGGCATGGTTGTTTTTTGCATTTAAGTTGCACTGTGTGCACATGATGTGTTTTGGAATTGGTCTGGCGTGCGTGGAATCCCTAATTATCCAATTCTGAGTATCTAAGTACTCAGGCTGCATGTCTTCTGAAATCTTATGCACAGCAGGTGTGCTGAAGTCTTCCTTCAGTATACTGTGCTGTTTGCAAATAGCTTCTGTGAACTTTATGGAATCTAGCCCAGTGTATCTTTACAATGCATAAATATCACTGCTGAACAGAGCACCATGTATGAATATAAGGTATTTGTTCATATAAGCCACTTCAAATGCACAACAGTGAAAAATCCATTAATGACCTGAATACATTTTAATGAAAAATCATTATATTACTCAGCTACTAAGCTGTTAGTTCTGTCCCCACATGGCTCCAATACATTTACTAGTAACATTTTAATGATTCTCTCATCTTTCGTTGTGACACATTTGTATGACTCATGTCTTGTTGATGCCAAACGATTGACTCACAACTCAGTGAATCACCAGAATGGATTCTGCTAATGGCCTTGCAGGGGTGCAAGTCAAGGTGTTGCAGCTCTTTGTGGAAAGTGAATTGAGACTCAATGAACTATAACTGATCAACAAGTCTTTAGTCACTATAAATCCCCTTGACCATTCTGACCAAACACCACTTTATTATTTAGTTTTTTTTTAATAAGTATTGTTTATCATCACAATAGAAAGATACCTAGACATTTTCAAATGTAAATAACTCAGTACATGATTGGTTGTTGTAGTCAATTTATAGCATCTTTATCAGAGTACCATTTTCCTGTGTACTTTAAAATTATGGTTCAATTATATGGAACCTCTACTGTATGCTTTTTAACTATGTTTCACCTTGCTGTGTAAATATGCAGGTTTATCACATAAACATTAATGAAGTCACTGTCTCCAGAGCTCTTGAAGACATTCAAATCATGTTTTAAAAAGCCAAGGCATCTAAATGTCTCCTGGATTTAAATTAAAATTATTTAATGATTAATCATTTTTTTTAGGAAAACCCATCCAGCCATAAAAACAAAGCTTTGTTAACAGTACTTCATCAAGGAGAAAGCAGATATTTCCACCTCTTTTTGAATTTAGCATTTCTTTCTCTATGTGAATGAAATGTTCTCTGATGACTGCTTTAATTCAAGGTTCTGTAGCACTGCAATTTATCATGTGTACTTTTATTGGAACACAACATTTCACAAAGAAAATATTACAGGCTTTTCTTGTTGATGCTTTATTACATGAGAAAGTACAGTTGTTTACGTAATATTACCATAACAGTAGATGTTTGAGTAGATCACTGCTGCAGTAGCCTAAGCTGAGGGGACATGTCTCTGAGGGTTGCCCTCCCACCAGCCTACTTCAAAAGCTTTAGGACAAGTTTGAGTTCAAAGCTTTCTTGCCCCACAAAAAATAGACAAAAGGAAAATAAACCCTGGCTAACAATATCCAAAATCAAGAGGCTGGTGGCTGGGAGTGGCTATTGCAAAAGTAGTCTGAACATCTATCGTTGTGGTAAGATTACTCACACAACAGTACTATGTTATTTATCAGATCACTGCAGTAGTAGCCCAAGCTATATGGGATAAATATCAAAGCTTAACAGGTAAAAAAGGCAGAAGATAGGTCATAATCCATGTGCCCTTGGAGAACAGCTTTAACAAATCCTGCTCTGGATCTAGTAGAGGAATCTAGTTTGTAATGAACTGTGAACAGATGACTAGGTTGTCACCTCTAACATATTCTTACTGTCCTTGCCTTCCCAGAAAGCCACAGAAGTAACTAAAGCTTTGACAGAATAGGTCTTGACCTTGTCTGGAAGTGTCTGTTTATTGGGAGAATAACAAAAGGCAATAGCTTGGGACAGCCATCTAGAAATTATCTGTTTTGACAATGCTTGTCCCTTTATTTTACCTGCACGTCTAAATCAACCTGAAAAAAAACCCTGCTCTGCAAAACCTTCTACTCCCCTACACTGGTAACTGGTCTTGAACCCTTCTTAAAAGTTACCAAATCCAGTAATGCCACTGGAGATTCTCTATGTTCAACATGCATAACCAGAATCTGGAACTCATTGCCGACAGATATATGGACATCCACAAATGCTCTGCAGTTAAAAAAAGAATCAAATCCCATTTATTGAATTGAAAGCCAAGCTTACACACTAATCCTGGATAAAGAGTTGTGTAAAATCTTACCATAACACGAATAGAAGGACATCCCACGAGTTCCTTCCTGCAGCCCCCTCCCTGCTATCTAACTCCTCTATCCTCTCTTCCTTATTCTCCTTATCTTCTCCACCCATCCCTTCCTTCGCAATAATTAGTCTGCCTCAGTCTCTGCCCCCAAAACTTATTGCAACCTTTCTCAATTAGTAACTGGTCTGTCTTTACTATTATCTCTCCCTTATAATATAGGATTATTTACCTGTGTTATCGCTCCATAGTTATGCACAAACATAAAGTTATGTGGTAGATATAAATATTAGTATCTACTGTTATTAGAAATGTATATTAATTTTAGTCTATATGTGCAAAATTGATGTATTAAGAACTCACACTATGTATTACTCTGTATCCATGTGTTAATTCTCTGGTGTAATGTTTTGAAATTTTATACAATTGTTCTGTTGTAAATGTGGAGCTTTTCCTCCATGGGCCTCCCCTGAAAAAGTATGTGTGTCCAGTTGGACTTTTCCGGTAAACAAATTTAAAATGAAATAAATAATAAATAAATAAAATAATAGGAAATAAACTGCTGATCAGCAATGTTGAAGAATTTGGTTTGAAGAAATATAGTATCTGAGTTGCCTAGGGACATCCAGAGTGTGCAGAATTCTCTTTCTCATCTTTCAGCTTAGGAATATTAATGGTCTGGCTCAGAATAAAATTGGAAATGACTTTAAGTGTAAAAGAGGAGTTAATCCTTAAGGTGAGCCTATATTGTGTAGCCTGCTTTTCTGACAGCTATTAGCGGATACCTCTGCTGTTGTGACACTTACTAGGGGAACCCTTGTATGTAGTCCCCAGGGCAAGCCCTGATAGTGACATGGGTGCAGTCAGTGAGAACAAGGAGTATGGAAAGCTACGCTATACAATACACTATTTTCAGTGCTGTCTAGTGCTTACCTGATGGCGATAAGCTCTCTATATTATACCTATCCTTCCTGGACATTACAGTCAGGATTTTTTCATACAAGCTATTTTGCATGCTTTTTATTCGGCACGCTGTTTTCATGATGTATTTTGGAACTCAACTCTTCAGATGTTGCCTGAAAATAAGTTCTGTAATGTTGGACTTTCCCTATGAACAATGAATGAATGACTAGAGTAAAAACTGAAAAATTACAGGAAAATTGCAAATACACATTATCAGTGTCCCTAATGATGTCATTACTCTTTACACAGAACAAGGAGAGGAGTAAAAGTCTTACTGTCTGCAGGACAATGTGTTTTTGTATGTATCCGTCATTGTCATCCTGCAATGTCAATCAGATTATTAGAAAAGAGGGAGCAAACTGGACAGCCTTGGGTGAGGCTAAGTGTACATCCCATATACCATATTGTACATTTTTAACGCTATTTATTTAGCGCACTGAGATGTGCTAGAATGTAAATAAAAACCTGTCATACTTATTATGGATTATAAGTACATATTTTGTTAAAATACTTTTCTTTTTTCAGAACACTTGCTTTTTTTAGCCGACTAAGACTGTCATTTTCTTATGCATTTGCAAATAGCATACCATCCAGGATTATACACTGTATGGAGATGAGGGATTGTGTAAGGGCTACACTTGTGATGGATGAGGGTTATATTCTGGAAGTTGATGTGCTATTCCAAAAATCTTGGCTATGACCTAACCCCTGGCAGGTAACAACAGAATTCTGATTACCATTACCTATCATCTGACATGATTGAACAATGACCTGTGCCTCTGTTTGCTAACTCATTCATGCTATTAAATATTGATGAGCCTGACTGTTGTGGGCATCTCTTTCTCTGCACCTATGTGATGCAGGCACAGATGTGTACATGCAGGGTGACTATGGCAAATAAAAGTGTTGTCAGAAGTCTGTATCTTTTGCATTTTTATTTTTTCATATTTACTTAGTGTTCCTGTACTTCTTCACTCAACTTATCTACAGCAACCACATGTAATAAGTAATGTAGGAGAAAATGCAAGCAGGTGGCTGATTTAAACCAGAGATTTTATTCTGCTGAACTTAAATGACACTGTTGTAAAAAACAGCACTCTGCGGTAAGTGCATTGATGCAGGAAGCAGGCTGTGGCTGAAATGATGAATTCTTCAACTCTAGCGTAGGCACTGCACTGAGAGACGAGACGTGCCAGCAGATAAGAACTGGAGAAGTCATAGTCTTTTTATATTTTAATTACCAATCTATCCTTAGCTTCTCTGACCCTCTCCTGTCACCACAACTCTTCTAAATTAAAAATAATTAGCTAATTAATTGGACGGCTCAGAATCAATGTCTGTACTCTACAGATTATCACTGCAGCTGAAAATATAAATTAAACTATAAATATAATTCTTCTCTGACCCTCTCTCTCTCATGCACACATATCTACACACCCCACATGCACACACACAACCTAAACTGCCTGGGATTCAACTCACTAAATAAAATGAAAAGCAAGTGCTTTTCCTAGAGGGTAAGCCCCCTTGCACCCTCCCCCTATGTGGGAAGCAAGACTGTACACCCATCAGCACTATGGTTGCATAAACATGAATGGAGAAATCTACCAAAATAAAGGAATTCTTACTGCCACATACTTAGAAACCACATTGGCAGTGATTTCCTATTAAAAAAGCTGTTGGTGAGTTCAACATCAGGGATTTGAACTTGGCGAATGGAGTCCTCTTGTTGATAGGACTTAAGAAACTATAGAAAAGAAGCCAATCCATACATGTACCCACTCTCACACTAGATATACACCTACAGACTTTCAAGCAGTTTAGAGGAACAACAATTCACCTACAGGTGGGATGTGGGAAGAAACTGGAGAATCCAGTAAAAATCTACACTAACACGGGGCAGATGTACAGACTTCACAGAAGACATCCCAGTTGAGAAACACACTGGAGAGGCAGGCATTGTGAGACAGTGGTTTAACTGCTGTGATTTATATTTGCTTTTAATGTAATGTGCATTTACAAGATCATGCAAAGAATTGAAACTTCTACCTTAAATATACAATACTTGATCAGAAGATTATCAAGTGGCTATTTGTCTAAAATTAGTGTCTTGTACTTGTGCACAGACCCCCTTAACACACCTCCCTTGTGGACCCTGCACCCATTTAACCATTTCATATTTAACATAATCACTTCCAAGGTCATCATTGCTCAGAGAAAGGGACATTCTTGACTTTGCATAGAACTCAAGCAGTTATTTATTTGTTTGTTCATTTTTGTTTATATTTCTTCACTGGGAGATTTGTAATGGTATTTATTTATTTGTTCGGTAATTAATTTATTTATGTTTTATTGACTGGGCTAGTCTGACTAGGCCAGTGTCCTCTTTTCAGAGGGAGTCCAAAAGTGGTATTCATACTGACTAGGGGAAATTTGGCCAGGACACCTGGGAGCTTCCATTACTTGTCATATGGGGACTCAATTCACTATCATACTTCCTGCCTTCCAGTCTAGGTGCGTAGGCTAAAATAATAAAAACACGAAAATTAAACCAGTAAACAAGTCGGGTAGCAGCAAGACCAAAGTACACCAATAAACACGAAAAAAATTTATAAAGTAAATCGTTTGCTCTGTTAGCAAACTTCTTCAGACAACATAAAAGGTCACATTATGAGTATATATACCTCCCGCTCTGCATTAATTAGTTAATTGATTAATTAACTTACAGAAGCAAGAAACTTCTCCAATTACTCCATTTGTTACAGAGCCATCCACTGACATTAATACAATACTATTATAAAATGCTATCAATAGGTGCGTAGGCTGCTTGGAGATGCAGGAAGACGAAAATCAAATATGAAGGAGGAAGAAGGTGTTTTTCAGGTATTGAATATGAGTAGAGTCATTTATAAAGCAGCAGAAAAGTCAAATATGTTAAATAATGAATCGGAGGTAAAGTGAAGTGAAGAGAATGGAGAAGGAAGAAAAGAAAGAGAAGGAGAGTTGGTTAAAAGGCAAAAAGAAGGAGTCAAAGTAGGTATTATGGATTCAGAGCAGTTATTTCAACAAAATTGCTTGCAACATATTATACAACCAAAAAAAGCTAAGCCAACTGATCTATTTGTGCATTTTGAGATACATGCTAAGTATTATGCTGATTGTCGAACAAGGAATATAGTTTATTTTGCATTCTGTGAAGTATGTAAGGCCTATTACGTTGGGAAGACCAACAGAATGCTAAAAGAACGCATTCAGGAACATATTAGGGATATCCAGAATAGGAAGGAAACCAGTGCTTTAGCTAAACACATTGAGGCTGAGGGGTTATTACACTGTTTTAAATTTTTTGTACTGGAAATCTTAGATGAAGGCGTAAGAGGGGCAGACATTAAAAACAGAACAAAGTTAGCAGAGCAGAGATGGATTCTTAAGCTAAATGCCCACACATTACTGGGGCTCAATGAGACAGTCTCACTTAAGCCTTTCTTGAAGGCTAGAACACTTAAACATAAAACATTAAATTTAGTAGAAGAGTGATATTAGTTAAATATACATATTAGTTATAAATGAATTGGAGTATTGGTTTAAGTATTTTTTATACAATTTAAATTTTTTTTTAATTTATTTAGGATGATTTTACTAATTGTATAATCGTTTAATTGTGATTACTTGAGTATGTGCTTAAAAGGAAGTTGCTATGCTTGATGTATTCAGTCTGATGAAGCGGTCAGTGTGATCGTGAAAATGCTTACTCGTTCTGTGTGTTTTGTACATTAAATAGAGGACTTTCGCAGCTGTGGTGGTTTGGCTCAGCTTTTTTTGGATTCTTGCTCTGTTTTGGCTGAGAGCCGTATCCTTTATCAGGTCTGGTTGTATTTCATTTTTTACTGTTCAAACATATTATACAACACCTGATTGTGTTGTTACAACCCTCCAGTTGGTGGGGGGGGGGGGGGGTGCTGGATGTTTATTTGAAAGACCTAACTGAGCAGAGTGAACCTGAAAGTGAAAAGGCAGTGTTGTGGTGTGAAATCATGGACAAAATACAAGAAGAAGAAGTTCAAAAAGTAAGGAAGGAAGAAAAGAAATTGTATGCCCAAATGGTAAGATAAGAGAAGTGAAAGAAGAGAAGAGAAGAAAAGAGAAGAGAAGAGAAGAGAAGAAAACATAAGTAAGAAGAAAGCACAGAGTAAAGATGGAGGTATGAGATATGGGACAGCATCATTTCATCACTGGGTATTGAACTCAGAGAGGTAAGAGCATTTATTTGTATTAACAAAGATACCTTTTATGACATTTTTTTTGAGGAAGTGCAGTATATGGAAAAATTCTTAGAACAATAGACCACCTCAAAAAACTCCAGCTTTACTCCGTAGCATATCGTCTACTCTGAGGTGATCTCTGCCTAACATATAAAGCTATGTCAAACCCAGAGCTGTTGGACATGCTACACCTAAAGAAATCCCAATCCCTCCGAACTACATGCTCTAGGGACCTAAACATTGTCACCACAATAAACAGGACATACTGGAGGGATAGATTCCTGTCCCAGAGACTTCCCATACTCTGGAACAAGCTATCCATTGCATCTATGTCAAGCAAAGTTCTTCATTAGCACTCTTCAAGAAAAATCTTGATGAGTGGATGGGAAATAGGAAATACACCCCGGGGATCACTTCTGTGTCTCTGCTGGACAGTGGCACAGGAAAATAACTTTATTGGGTGGCGTAAGCTATGGAACCTTGCTGGCTAGGCTTACGTAGGCCCTTGGGCCGATAGCCTAGTACCTACCTATGAACCTATAAAGAATGAAAATCCTTGGAACTTATATGTTGTGCAAACATTTAATACAGAGGTAAAAAAAAGAATATTCACACAATTTTGTACTGAAGTTGAAAGAGACAATTTAAAAGACTATTTAAAAACTGTGTGTAAGCATGCAATAGATATTACAAAGATTTATTACAATAGAGGTTTATGGACTGGGGAATGGGAATGTGGTGTTACATTGCAAATGCAAAATGACAAATAATACATTAGCTCAGTATAGTTAATGTGGAGGGGAATAAGGGATTGGTGAAATACTGGGGTCATCCAAAGACGTTTTAGTAGTAAAAATGACCATTTAATTAATTGACAAAAGGAAATGTTTAATTTTTGGTAAAGTTGGTCATGTAGTGAAAAATGTGAACAGAAATGTATAAAGTATGAAAAAATAAGACATTAATGGATGGACTGTAATGTTAAAAAGAATCAAACACAGGAAACCAAGGTAAACCAAGAAAGAGAGATTGTTTTAGCAAATAACATAGAAGAGACACACAAAGAAAATAGAAATGAGGAAGATATAAGGATGGACATAATAGAATATATGAGGGAAAAAAGGAAAAAGAAGGAGAGAGAAGAAGAATTAAGTAATTCAAGTGATGAAGGGGAAGATAAATGGATAAAAGTTAAAAGTAAAAGAAATTATATCGGGAAGAGAGTGAAAGAATGGGCAAATACAAAAACATAGAGATAGGAGGAAACAAGAAAGGAAAAGGATAAAAGCAATAGAAACATTTCCACAAAGTGAGAATTCTAGCCATAAATGTGAATAGTATAAAGAATGCTCAACAAAGCTTAGGAGTGTTGGAATGGTGTAGATTGTTAGATATGGATATCATAATATTGATAGACATAAGAATATCAACAGAGGAAGAAAGAATATAAGTAAATGGGTTATGGGAAGGTAAGGTTACATGGAATATAGGAGAGAAAAATGCTTAGGCCTAGCAATTTTATGTAAAGAATGTATAGACAGTTTGGATTACCCATTAATAGTTTTAGGAAGAATATTAATAGTAGATATAAGATGGAAGAACCAGATATACAGGGTGATCACACTTTATGCATACACTTTACAGAAACAGTGAGAGATCCAATTATGTTAGTTTAAATATACAAATTATGGTAGTGGGAGACTTTAATTGTGACATAAGAGAAAAGAAGGGGCAGATGTAAACGTTATTTCAGACTTGATTAAAAGTGGAAATGTATTTATGAGGAAACAAACACTGGACATAAAAAAGGGGCAAATTGAGAACTGAAACTGATTATTCTATATTATCACAGACTTTAAAAATATTACATAAAGCAATGAAAATTACAGGTTTCTCAGGCCATGTAGCAATTTGGATAGAGATTCAAGATAAAATTGGTTATATAAAAATAGGTAAAGGTATAAAAAGAATCAATGAAGCAGTTTTTAATGATTATGCATGGAATATAATAAGTCAATTATGGTTAGATCATATAGACATGAGAAGATTTTATAAAGACTGGATAAGTCGGTGGATTAGTTTAAAAGAAAATGTAAAAAAGAAGTACTGGAATGATAAGGGACAAAAATAATTCAAGATAGTTGTAAATACGAGGAAATTAGTAATCAAGTCTTTAAAGACATAATAGGTAACAAAGAAAAATTTTTAGAAAGAGAAAGACAATTATATGAAATGAATCAAGAAAAATACTATCTAAACAAATATATTTTTACAAGGAAGAAAAGAAGAAGAAGTAGCTCCATATCTAATTAAAATGGTTAAATAAAGAATAATAAGAGAACTAAGGAATGATGAAGGAAATGTAGTCAACACAGAAAAACAGATAATGCAGACAATAAAAAGACTCACCCCCAGATTTAATAAACTCCATGTAGGAATAGTGCAAGCCCTACACGGAGTGAATGGTGTCTGTGTCTGCAGCTCCCCTTCGGCAGCACACCTTGCATATTAATGAAGGTGCACTACTGAGGGGGAGCCATGTATATGGTTACTGAATCAGTGCTAGGGCGTGTGTTACAGTGCTTGGAGATGTGTAACACACCCCCTGCACTGTCAAAGTGCCGTGCAGCACTAAAAGATTAAAGAAAGTGTCCTTGGACACTTATTTATAATTGCTTTCATATATGTCACACAGAGGGTGCATTACAGTGTCCATAACACACCACCTGTACTGTCAGAGTGCCATACGGCACTGAAATTAAATGAGAAAAAGTGATTTTGACATTTAGTATTTTTATTTTATTTAATTATTTTTTTTATTTGTGTATTTGCTCGGCACAGTGCTTAGCAATAAACATGTGCCAGATATCTAAAAATAGAAACCGGTTGCTTTTAATTTTTATACAAAAGGTCAAGTTTAAGAATAGCTGAGTGGGTATGCACATTGCGGCACTTTAGTCAACAGTACTTGAAAGTAATGAAAAGCTATATAGAAATGTATAGCTAAAAACTTCACATCCAAGTTAGCTAAATAGTTAGAGTTACAGCTTCGTGTTCACTAGGTGTACTGTTCAAATACCCAGAAAGGCCATTCAACTTTTACATCAGAAAACATTTCTATATACATTTTTATTTTTTTTTATTGATGTAGTTATTGATATTTGTTAACCAGGCTAGTGCAGCTGGTCCAGAATCCTGGTATCAGTGGAGATATGAGGTGAAAACCTTCAGTTAAATACAAGTGTCCAATACAGTACAGTCACACCCCAAGGTAATGTAATGAAAGTACATAGGTTGAGGTCATGTAAAGTAAAATACATACACTTAATAATAAAGTATCAATAATGAGTGATTAATGTCAATATATTTTTTTATTAATTAAAAATCTTATTTGCCCATAGCGAAGTTTTGCTAAGCACTGCTAAGCCAAGCTATGCAATGCTTAAACAGGACCTATTTTAGCAATACTTAGCAACTCTCAGCTCTGCTTAGCTGGTATGAGCACTGCTAAGCAGTCCCACTTTTAAGCAGTCTACAGCTCAGCTAAGTGGGTTTGTGAGGTGCTAAGCAGAGTTAAACATTTTTAAAAATGGCCAATGGCAGCAAAGGGTGGGAAAACAGCCTTATTTAAACTGAACAGGTGGGAATACAGCCAGAACCTGTTGGAGTTTTGTCACTGCAGGAGCTATTGGTGGCGTAGGAGAGGGAGCACACTTTTGGGCACAGTGCTGGGGTATGTTGGAGTCTAGGGTCATGGTTGGGCTCCGCTTCAATGACCATGATGACAGACTGCTGCAGGGCCAGTACCAGGGCTCTGAATACAAGTCCGTGGCCTGGGACTGTCTGGCATGTGACCTTACCACTGCTACTGGATTCCCCCGCATTAGCGAGCAGGTGCATCATCATTATGATGACCTGATGCATATGAAGGGGGATCTCTTGGACCAATGGATGCAAGATGGTAGGGCCAGGAATGCCCCAGAAGTTTGTAAGTGTAGGAACCTGTGATTTATCAAATTGTAGTATGAATATCTGATAGACAGGTATGCATAATGGTGTATTTTCATCCCACAGCTGCAAAGAACAGGACTAGCAACTTGGAGGCCCATGCAGGGCACCTAGCAAGGATGTGCCGACAGTGTAGTGAGTACAGATCTATCTTGCAATATATAGTACAATAAATAAGAAAAGAGTACATTGGTAACTGTCAGTAGGTATAGTGTGTTCTGAATGTACTGCAATGAATGTGTTCTTAGACCCAGATTGATATAAGTGGATAATGCCAAGGTACTGTGCAATACAGATGAAGGCATCAAACATGCTACTATTGATGAAAGAAATCTAATACTATAGTAAAAGTGTGTTGGAATGACATAAGTATATACTGTATTAATACTAAGGATCTTGTAATAAAGTACACCATGACTGAAACTGTAAAAGTGATAAATGACATTCATTCATCTACAGGATATACAGTACAACTGCAGTCAAAATTGTGAATGAAAAAAAAAAAAACATTGTGTCATGTCACCCCAATAAAGTTTTTTTCTTCCAAGTGCTGTGTTTGTTCTAGTCTGTTGTTAAAGTAATCCAATTGTACAGGTGTTCCACAGCAAATATGGCTATGACACCATGAAGTGACTAAAGTTTGGCCGATAAAGAACTGTGATGCTAAAGTGTAGATAAAGTGTAGATGTGGAGCTGTACAACAAGACAGAATGCAATTTGATATATATTCTGCACTAAGATCTGAACCTTGGATAATAATGTGTAAGGTATTATAGTGTGTTTCCCTCAGGATTGTCTTATGTTAACCTTTGCATTTCAGCTATATGCACTCCTGAACATATTTTGATGCAGGCAAGTATGAGACTAATAGCTGTAGACTGCAAATATACCATCTGCAAATGTATATGGGTCGGGTAGGCAACCCAGCACCCCGATATGGTCAGTACTGATTACACATATTACCATCCACTAGGGGTTAAATGTGTACACTTGCATTCCAACTATTAATACACACTTTACCTACTATCTCTGTCATGCATGAATCTCATGTATGTATGTTCAACTGTCACGGCAGTCTTCTGTGACACTCTACCTATATTGCCAGGTCAGACTTTGTAACCAAGTGAGCTTCAGGCACAAATTAGTCAAGTTGCACACAGCAGTCCCCAGTAGCTCAGTATGATAAGAAATAGATATGTTGTTCATTTTTGGACACACAGACCAGGGTTTAAATCCAGGGACCATTACTAATATGTATTTATAGTGACAGACAAGTAGTCTTGACTATTTATAGAAACAGTCATGCAGTGTTAATAGATATTTTTTCCACAGGACTTACAGGTAAAGAAATGTCTGTAGCAGCTATATGAAGGGTATACTAATAATCTATGTCCAGATGTACTAGTGTGTAAACAGTAGTGCTCAGCAAGTTGATAAGACTCCTTTAAATAAAATGTCATGAAGTACATTAGTGTGCCAAGTGAATTAGACAAATTAAATGTTCTACTGTTGGTACGGCTGTATGCCAGGTTCGTCTGTGAATGTGTGCCAGTAGTCCAACCCCATGCGTACAAATGACAGCAGGATAGGTATATTCCATGCACTGTGCACGATACATGTCTCTCATGTGTCAGTCTGTCATGGCTAGTGATCACTGTTGCCATTAACCTTGGACACAGATATAACTCCATTTGAAGTATGAGAGTAGCACACTCACACATCACTGCAGGGTACATCTTGTTAGTCATATATGTTACCCTGACATGTACAAGTCCCCTGTAGTTATGTACCTATAGTTTTTACAGCTTAGCCCATATCATTCTGTGTCGACAGCTTGAGAGGTATGTACATGCTACAGAAGCTATAGGGCACATGTAGATGTAAAGTAAGGGCAGACCTGTAGAGTATTTAGCAGTACTGTTGTGAAATATATAGCCTATACAGTTGTTAATGGAATGTTTTTCTCTCCCCCCACCCCTTATCTGCATCACAAATTATTATTCTTATACTACGGGTATGGTTCCATTTCCACATATGTTGTTCTCAAAACCTAATATTGGCCCTTGTGTTATATTATTGATTATATATTTCAATGGTTGCATACTAAGATACTGTGTTGAAATTCCACCATTGTTGGCCTTTTGCCATAACTGTTACTGGCATGCTGTTACAATAATGACTGTTATTTGATTTATGCCTGTGTTCCATATGGTATGCAATTCTGTTGTTCTGGGTTAATTAGAACACCCATGCATGCTGTTATAACTAATGTTGAAATGTTTTGTTCATAACTAAACAATACACTTTCACAAACCTCAACACCATAGCATGTTTGAGTAGGCTGATCCCAGTGGACCTACCTGTCCCACCTTATCTGGCCGTGGCACTAGGTCTCAGCATGTTTGTGACCCAACCTGGATTGGCTTCCTCCACTGGTCCTGCACCACCCTCGGGTGGAACTGCCTCAGGGGATGGGCCCATCCCCTCCGGGTGCGGGTGCAGAGAGGATCCTGTCACCCACAATCGGTTTCCAGGGATGTTTCTCAGAGTCATCCAGTGGGATTTGGATGACTGCCTGCGCCGGATAGAGGACAGACTGGCACACCTCAAGGGCAGAATGGCCCCAGCACACAGCCCCCAGCACAACCACCTGTGGGGCTGTGAAGGGGCAGTGGTGACTTCCCATGGGTGGGGACCTCAGTCCCACTGTTTCCATCTGGGGGCACTTGGTCCTCTGATTCCCAACCACCTTCTGCATCCAAGGTTTTTACCCCACTCATGTATCATACACCTCCCCTGTCTGCTGTCTTGTTTGTCTTGTCTGTCTGGAGATGCAACCTCTCCTACCCAACTTACTTCCCCAAATGTACCTACAACCCTTCCCCAACATTCCACTCTCTCCTTAAAAGAAAAAAAAGTTGGGCACCTGCCCCGCAAAAAAAAATATCACCCCATACGTAGTTCTCCATTTTACCCCCACATATACTGGCATCAATCAATCATCACAGCAATTATTCAACTAAGTTATGCCACCCCCATCCCTCCCTGTGGGATGTGAGGCTCCAATTTCAAATTGTCCACAACATGCACAGCTGTTGCTATAGAAGAAATGGATAGCTATGGTCCTTTCCTACACCCATCCTGCACATCCCTACCTGCCTTTCATATTGTTTTTACCCCTGCTTTCCCCATTTCACCACTTTCCTATCACCTCTTTTTTCTTTTCTTTTCTTTTTGGAAACAGCATGGGTTTAAGTGGGAGTAAATGCCACTTAGCATTGCTGCACATTGAGCAAACCTGCTTAAAACTGCTTTAATCACCTCATCTGATTCTGACACTGTTATCCACATCAATAAAATAATCACCCCTTCCAAATCTCACACTCTGGACCTCTGAACCACAACATAGTGTATTAGCTCACTAGGTCAACTCAGCTCTGGAGAGTAACTGGTGTTTTTATAAACATATCATGCATTACAGTGATGTCACATCAGCAAAAAGTTTCAACCCTGCCAAATATTGAAACCAGGACCTTGTCAACTACAGCATTAGCCCACTAAGCCAACTCAGCTTTAGAGAATAGCTAGTGTTTCTATATTTATATCATGCATTTCAGTGATGTCACATCAGCAAAAATCTCTAACCCTGTTAAGTACTGAACCCAGTACCTTGTCACCTACAGCATAACAGATTAGACCACAATGCAAATCCATTTCTGGAGAATGCCTACTGTTTCTATAACTATATCATGCATTTCGGTGATGTCACAACACTACCAAGTATTGAACCCAGGACCTAATCAACTGCAACAGAGTAAAGTAGCCCACTAGGCCAACTCAGCTCTGGAGAATAGTGACTGGTTTTACAAACATATCTTCATTGCCAGTGACACACTACTCCTACATATATTAGGACAAATCACAGTGAACTTGAGCCTCTGATGCAGACGCCAAACCAGTTCACATATAAGTATATGCTACTGTATGCATGGGAGGCCTCCAATATCAGGTAGAGCTGACAACTGACTAAGATAAGAATTCACAACTAGGCAATGGCTCCTTGCAGTAGTACAAAAGAAAATGAATAAAATATAACAAAGCTCCGATCCAGGTAGGCTAGGTAAAAAACTTTAATAAAACAAAAGCTGCAAAAAACTGGTATGTGCTTTCAAGGTACAAGCCCTCTTCATCAGACAATCACACCATAAAAACTATTCACTTTAAAAACATAGCACAACCATTCAGAAAGCAGCTGATGCATACATTAATAACACCCTAGTGCTTAAAGGGGTGTGTATAAAGAAATGGTTTCAAGGATATAGCTTCATTAATGCCAGGTACTTTATCAGCTTGGAGGTACAAAATCCACTTTTGTTCATAAGCTTCCTTTCTTATTTTAATATTTCCTCCCTTGACATCCACATTTATTAATTCTAAAACAAAGAATTTAAAGTTATGTTGTGTACCTGAAGTAAGCACATGTTTTGCTAAAGACTAGTATCACTACCATTCCTGATGTCTCTAATGTGTTCCTGTATACGTTCTCTAAGTGACCTATTAGTTTTACCAATATAATAGGCACCACAAACAGTACAGAAACTATAATAAACCTAATTAGTAGATGAACAATCTGCATAAAAACAAAACTCAATTGAATAATGTAATACTGGATGTGTAAAATTAGCCTCTGTAAATATATATTTACAGATGTTACAGTGCCTACACATGTGTGTACCTAATCTATGAGAAGAAGTGGCTAATGCATTATCTTGTTTCCTAAAATAAAAGTTTTAATTCAGCAAAATAAAAACTAGTTTTTATTTTGCTGAATTAAAACATTTATTTTTACTCCCTAATGACCTCTCTGTTTGCTTTGCATTTGCTGGGCTTTCTTTTCATTTATTCAGAGAGGAGCTTTATTCTACGACAACTGTGTGCTTTTGTACTGTAACTTTGCCCACAGGGGACACCCAACAGTCAATGGCAGTGATGGGTGTGGACACCTAACAACACAGTCTGTCACAGCTCTCAGGCCATATCTGGTATTCCTGGTACCATATGAGGTTACTAGGCTATGGGCCCTGAGCAGCCATATGCCTAGGCCAGACGTTAGCCTATGTGTATGCAAGGCAGCACCTGATGCCCTAGTCCAACAGGGACACAGGAGGTATCCCAAGGGTGTATGTGCAATGAACCATCCAGTTATCCAGGTTATGTCTGCAAAGGTGTAAATAGCTACCCTCCCTGATGTGGACAGGATGCCCATTCCACCACAGGGTGATTGTGTGGGACACATATCTGAGCTGCCATGAAGCCCAGTTCATGTCACACACCAGGTTGAGGGCACATGTGTGTTAACAGATTGGAGCATGTGTTGCACTTATGTAGCAGTCCCAGCAATGTGGAGTACGTGATTGCCTTGCATGCCACTCTGAGGTCACCCCTGAGGAGTATGCATGAAACTGGGTAGAGGGTTGCTGCCCTGGTATTCCCTAGTGGGAAACTTCTGTGATGATCCCAGCTGGTGCATGTGCTGTGTGATGTCAATGAGAAACAGGGAATTATACACTATAATGGGTCTCATTTGGGGGAATATGGGGATGTTCATACCCCATATCCCTTGATGACATACTCTTATGTATGACATGGGCAATGTAGAAGGTTTACCTTACAATGGGAATGTCATGTTGTCAAAGACCTGTGACCACATTTCCCTCATGACTGATTGCGTGTCTAGGATGTTATCAGTACTGTGATAATATGTGGGGATGTCACTCTCCCCAAAGGGGTTGACACTGCATTTCCTAGTATGCGGCCTGAGGCCATGTGTCTGGCAACAGTCATGTATCTGTGTGGGACCCTCCTAGGTAAAGGTCTACATCTCTAGGGAACCTGGTGACAACACACAGTATGCAGTCATCTGCAGACATGGTCGGACATAGGCTAATGGCTTTACATGCACTTCAGAAGTGTATGTCACATATAACAGAGGCCAAAACATGGAACAACAGGTTATACACCTAGTTATGGGTCAACGACTTGAGGTGGATTCTCCTATGTGGAACAGATGGGTTGTTTCAGCGCACTGGTGTGCTTACCCCTATGGTAACATATGGTGTGATGCATATTTGGGAATGTTATATCTATAGTGGCCAAGTGGGTTATACTGTCACAGAGTTTGTCTAGGTCAAGGTAGGCAGTTTGCACTGTCACCCCCGTCCATGACTTTGGTGACTGTGTCATAAAGGTCAACCAAGTGTAACAGACATGAACCCTTCCTTGACAAAGCCAAAGTGTGCATGATGGAGTGTGTGCAAGATGCCAATGTCCTTGTTAATGGGGTTCACTATAAACAGTGCTATGGTATTGCAGAACAGCCTAGTTAGGCTGCTGGGTCTATCATGTGACTGAGTAGGGGATGCCCCACCTTAGTCTAAAGGGGTGACAGTGGTCGTCCATCAAACGGCTAGGACAAAGGCGGTAGTCAGTCCTCCTTTGAATATGGTTCCTTATGGTGTTGCAAGGTTATGCTCGGGTTCATGTAGGATTCATCCTGTGATGTGACAGGCTCCCATGGTAGATGTATACCATGACTTTCACATGGCAGTGGTGACCTGTTCCCTACATATAGGAGATGGGGGAGGTACTGTGGATATCCTGATGTACTGATGGGGAAGACAGGGGGTGAAGCCTACACCAACTCTGTCAGGCATCCAGTATGCTATACCAACATCACTGGTATAACTGGTGTTCTTGAGCACCACAAGTGAGCAGCTGCAGGTACTTCCTGTGCTGTTTCAGACATATATGAGATAGGGGAGATGACTGCCTGTAGTGGATATAGACAGTATAAGCTCTGTGTTTGTTGTGCAGGTTTGCAGGACTGATCCCATTCTCATGTACATGCTAAGGAGACATTGCTCCAAAATGGGCAACTGCCCCTATTTTGTCTCAGACTGCGGTATGCCATCCCTGTTATGGACAGTATGTATTGCAGATGTCCACCAGACAGGTATACATATCCTAGCAAAGGATGATGTAGGCCTATTGGGTATACCTGACTACATGCATCTGTATAAATGCACATATAGGGCTTGTGTGCATGTGTGGATATTGGTGCCAGTCCTTAATGAGGGGTTGGGGGCTGTGAGGTTGTGTATACCCCTCCAGGAGGATGTATTCCATGTTGGAGGCATATGTATGGCTGACCCTAGCTAGATGGCTATTGTGGAAGATGGTGACTGCAAACGTGACCACATGATAGTTGCTTTGCCATGGAAGATGACACTGTAGGGATGATGCAGTGGCAACCCATGTTGTGTAATGTCAGCTGCAATACATCTTCACCTCATGTGAGGGTAGGCCCTGGCCACACCAAAGTGTTTGTACTTCCACTGTTGATAGCTCTCTGGCAATTTGTGTGCTGGCATGGGTACGTCTTGCAATGTGGGTCTATATTACATGAATGAGTGATCAAAATGTCGAGTACAAGATACTCGACATACTTTGATCGACCGTTCATGTTATTGGAACCTCCAAATTTGGAGTTCCAAAATGTTTTGGTTGGCCTTCCTGGTGAGTGTAGCGTATGACATAAACACGCTACACTGTCCGGAATGGCTCCGTAAGATGCTGCTTTATTTAATATGCCAACTCCAAAATCGCTTGCACGATTACCCGGAAATTGCCCTTTCCCCAATGTACAGCGATCTCGGAGTTGGCATATTTATTTAGGGGTGTATGGGGGGCACAGCCCTCACTTTGTTTTAAAAGTATGTGTGTTTGTGTAGGTGTTTGAGTGTTTGAATGATGTGAGTGTGTAGGGGTTTGTATGAATTGATTGTATGTGTGTGAGTGTGTTGTATGTTTGGAGTGGGACAAAAAAAATTTCGATTTTGTTTTTTTCAGTCTTTTTGGGTTTTGATGACATGATCGAGCAATCAAAGCATGTCGAGCATGTTGTACTTGACATTTTGGTCACTCATTCATGTAATATAGACCCTTACAATGTATGTTAGGGTCGTTCAACTGACCCAGGATCAGGGTACAGACCCGACTCCTAATAGAGTTGATGAGGTCCATATAGGCAGAATGGGCTTCCTGGTCACATGTGGTGGCCAGCAGCTAGCTGTGATTTGAAAAGGTGCGAGCTGGCAATGGTGAACTGCCCCTTCAGTGTCCCCTGTGCATCTTACTGCCTGTACAGCGTGGAGGTGTGTATGTGTCTCATATATACGGAAACCCCATGTCCCATGACATTATTGGCTACACTTTGGCTTCTGAATGTATGATAGGATGGTTGACCAGGTAAGGCTGGGGTGCTCTCTGCAGCTTTGAACCATGGTCTGTGTGACTGCACAGATGTCTGCAGTTCCCAGGGTTAAGACTACTTGCAATGCCCTCATGTGTACACCTCTAGCATTTAGCAGCATGGCCTTCAATGTGTGCTGCACTGTCACTTGTATGTTGGTAGTGATAACATCACCACTTTTACTAATGGAGTCAGTATGGGGCTGGTGAGAACCACTGCCAGATGCATGAAGACCAGTGAAAACAGATGGAAGCCATCTCTCACAGAGCATCATGGTGTGTTTACCATATCATCCCAGCCTCATAGGTACTGGAACCCCTGGAATATCACAGGATAAATGTACACATGTTAAGGGCAATTATTCCCTGATTGTATTACAACATTGGTCTGGGTGAAAGTATAATGCTGCATAAGGCTAGGGACATACCTGCCTGGGACACAAAACCAGTGTGCTCACTCATGTCTCACTGCATATAGTCCAGGGATGTCCATGTCAGGTCAGATACACCAACGTGTACTGTGTGTATTGTGACAGACCCATGACAGTCCCCGCTGATGAGAGACAGCAGTGCATATGCAATATGGTGGAGTCTGTCACATGACACACAAGTAACTGTGACCATCCACATACACAATCATGTCAGAGGCACACAAGTGTGTCTCCACTGGAGTCTCTTATGAGGAACATGTTTGACATGGGCTGATGCCTGCATGGCTGTGGGGCACAGGTGTGTGGCCATTTCTGGCATGTACTGTGTATGGCTGTGATGTTCATGTGTGGCTTTGCCTCAGAGATCCCCTTTGTTTGCGGATGTGTATGTTGAGAACCACTGCAGATGTTTATGTGTATTGTGTAGGTGTGGGTGGTGTGTGAGGTGTACTGGTTGTGTTGACAACCTGTTTGGGGACAGATTTGCAGCCTTGACAGGGAGAGAGCATGGACTGCAGATTCCTACTGTTATTGCATCTCTCGCACAGTGTGTTCCTTTGTGGTGTTTGTAGATGGCTGTCCATCCGTGTACATGAGGCAGGTGTTACACATTGCCAAGACACCCATATCAACCACACTGGCTGGGGAAACTGTAGGAAATTGTCCAGCCATATAGTCCAGAATCTGAGGGAGGAAGGCCAGGGAGACCTGAAGGGTGGGCCTACAGACCAGGTCATTAATAGGTTTACATTTGAATTGTCATCCGCTGTGTGTCTGACGTGCATAACGCTGAAATCAAAAAATGACAATGCCGATTTACCATGTGTTTGAATGGCAAATAAGTGAATGCTTTTTTGCCATTCAAACACATGGATCAAATGTTGGAAATGGCTTTCCAACAAACCATTTTCGACATTTGATCCTTTGAAGTTCTCCGTATTTCAGTAATACTGGTTGCACAACAGGACTATCGCACATACCATGTGTGACAAAACAAAGGTTAACCGATTAATAATACAGTAGGAGACTGACACCACAGCAGCCCATGCAGACAAGCTTTGAACAAGCAGTAATAGGTGCAACAGGTACATACATTGCAACACCTTATAGCGCATGCAGCAAGTAGCATGAAACATCAGGATCAAAGGGGCAATGCATGCCATATTGCCACTATGCTGCTGATACCCACAGACATACTGTGCTGTTAGATGGGGGGGTATGATGTGGGGGTTAGCAGTGGATAGTGCTGGAAAAAGTGGATGTGCAGGGTCTGTACATAATGGTGAGCAATGTATACAGTCCTGTGATGTGTTCCCCTGTTCATGTCTTTCAGGTGGGATGTTCAGACATTGCAACCCACCCTTCTCAGAAGCTAAGACCACTGCAATTATTGATGCCCTGAGACTCCATCACTGGATGCTGTTGCCAAGGAGTCACCATAACCAGCAACAACATGCTGCACTGTGGGCAGACCTGATAGCAACAGTGAATAATGTGGGTCACCAGGACAGGAGCAATGAACAGGTCTGACACTGTGCTACTGATCTCATACACCATGCATGGCAAAGGGCTGCAGCTGTGGCCAGGGACCGTACTGGCACAGGGGGAGATGCCTGCTACACAACCATCACTCTCAGCCACAAAGGAGTTCCTGGCCGACCTAGGTTCAGCTACCAGCTCACAGGAAACCATCAGTACATATGTTGTAGAAGTGGGTTGCACATATTCCACAGTCAAGGAATGTCCAGGTAAGCCTCCAGTGGTCACCATGTTAATACTGTAGAATTCATAGTTGCAGTCTCTGCATACCTGTATGAGTATAAACTGTAAGCCAAAGGACAAACTGCAATAAGGAAGAGAAAAACAATAGGAAACTCTCCAGAAAACCTCCGGTGCTCTAAACCAAATCACTAGCCATGTAGAACAATGAAAAAATATATATATTTATTTAATCTCCACACAAGCTTTTCATCAGTTTAAACAAAACCAACTTCTTCAGAATGGATAGAAAATGGATACAACGTCATGACATTCAGTCCCCTATATACCCTTGAACTTATGTTAGTATGTTTCATATTTTAACTGCCTTTTTCTGTTCCAGGTAGGATCGGAGCATTTGTGCTGCACTTAGGATTTGTACCTGTACAATTTTGAATATATAACCTAGTTCAAGTTTTGTTCATGAAGTTTTAAGATTGTATTGTAACTACTGTATTTTTAAAGTCTCGTGATTATGTGAGAGGAAGTTCAAGGGTATATAGGGGACTGAATGTCATGACGTTGTATCCATTTTGTATCCGTTCTGAAGAAGTTGATTTTGTTTAAACTGACGAAAAGCTTGTGTGGAGATTAAATAAATATATATATTTTTTCATCGTTCTATGTGGCTAGTGATTTGGTTTAGAGCACCGGAGGTTTTCTGGAGAGTTTCCTATTGTTTTTCTCTACCTGTATGAGTATGTCAGGTCAATCTGCATTTGTGGGTGGGGTTTTGTAATGCACACATGCACACACATATTGTGAATGTCAGTGACTTGGGTAGTATCACTGCTTGTACTGTACATGTTGATAAATGCACGTATTATCCTGTACCAATGCCACATGTGTGTCTGTGTTGAAAATACCTTCCCCTCACAAAACCATAGGTACCTCAGCTGTGGCTGGGAAACATCAACCTGTAGCCGGTGAATGTGGAACTGTCATGTTATGGCTCACCTATATCCTAGGCATGTTAAAGGCTGCCAGTTTGCCATGCACATGACTGTTAAGCTTAGCCATATTGCAATACGTGCATGTTCACTTATGGTGGGGTTCACTGCAGTGCATCACATTGGTAATCACAGCAGCATATTTGCAGGAGCTGTAACATATTAGCACGTACTTTTGTATAGGTGTAGTCACTCTGCTATACAGGAGTGTATCACTATTGTGTAAATGGGTGCACTGTGTGTTAGGTGAAGGTCCAGCACATACTTTGACTTCTCACATATCTCACAGGTGTATAGTACTAGCAACATTAACTGGATGTAGATGCACTGCATGTTGTTGAGGGCCTGTCCAGAGTGTGTCTGTTGTGGTCTGATTGTGTGTTGTGCACGGCATCAGTCAGTAGATGTGGTTTGTATAATGCCTTTGTGGCACCTCACCTGTATATGTGTGTGTGTGTGTGTGTGTGTGTGTGTGTGTGTGTGTGTGTGTGTGTGTGTGTGTGTGTGTATGTGAGTGGATCTGGATCAGCAAACATTATAGTGCAGGAATTAATGTAGTCATGTTGTTTTCCCCTCACAGGTGACCATGGGGGTTGGAGTGTGTCCCCCTCACAACCTGATGTCAGTGTCTCTGATGATGGTGATGGCTATTGTGAGGCACAGATGGGGTTGTTGGGGGATGAATCTGTCCCATTGCTTGACATACCACTTCCACCCCGAATGTCCCCGCACACAGTCAGTATGCCCACACATGCACAGTCCCCAGCAGCCACAGATATTGGGCACTCAGAGGGTGGTGGCAGGAGTGTGACAACTATGGTATCTGTGACTGAAGACACTAGCCATAGCCAAAGAGCTAGTTTGGTCTGACACAGGCAGGATGACAGGGGTGCTGAAAAGAGGACTGCTGCCCATCCAGCCACTGTCAGAAGTTTCACAGCATGTGCCACCTGACTCATGTTTTGGTCCATCATGGAGGCACAGGCATGTTGTGAATGGTACACTAGATGGATGCTCATTGTCACAGATGCCACTCTGCCTGGTATGCACGACTCCCTCCATGGCATTGCTGATACCTTAAGTCATTTTGCTGATGTAGTGGATAGACGATGGGGTGAGACATTGTCAGTCCTTAGTGCAATGTCTGTGCTTGAACATGTGGTGGGAGTAGGGCATCGGACACATGGATGTAGGTCAGCAACAACATCTGCTGAGAGCCCACGTGGCTGTGCACAGTCACACTCCCATAGTTGCAGTAGCACCAGCACTACCAAAGGGAGGGTGCTGTCTACATCAAAACATAGCAGGCCATGAGCATATGGTTTTGGGCAGTCTTGTGAGGGACACAGACCCAGCAGACACTGGTCACCATCAGGAAGTAGTACTGCATCTGGTCTTAGGCATGGTGTTGCCAGTGCCACTCCTGGTAGAACCAGTTCCCATGTTCATGGCTAGAGATGGTGAACTGTACATTCTGCCATGTACAGTCCACGGCTGTCCAACATACCCATGTGTAGGGATAGCACATGGATTGACTGTGTTCATACACATACTCACATATCATTGTCACATGCAGGTCACTGACAGATGCACATAGATCCTCTCCATGGTCCAGCTGACCAGCAATCCTCCAGACACACACATAATGTCAACTGTATGGCACAGCCTGGGCCTTTAGCAACTCCACACCACACCCTGTACATGTGATGATACCTGTGCAACATCCCTGTTATCCATGCCATCAATGCAAGGGCATGTTAATATGTGTCTGATGCACAGGGTGAATACAGTACAGGTAATGGAAGTTTGCAGTGTAGTAGTGTTATGCCCTGTAAGGTGCTGTTTGATGGCAACTGACATGCATGCACATCAAAGTGTATGTACCTTTGTGCCATGATGCTTTATCGCTGTTAGTACTGCTGATTGACTGTTGTCTCACAGACCTTATACTGTTTCTGTTCCAGGTGTCTGTGTGTCTAAGTCATGGTGAGCTGCTGCCATTACAGGAGCTCAGGATGGTGGAGTGGCAATGCAGAGACCTTTCCATCTCCAAGGTATGGCTGTATATGTGCATGTTTACCTAGGTGCGTATGCATGGAACAGTGTGTGAGGGACAATGGGGGAGACAGCATAACCTTGCAGGCATACCCCTTGACACAGCATGCTACTCTTAGTACATGTCACCTGGGAGTTCCGTAGGATCACAGGTTCATAGGTCCAGAGGAGGTTACTAGAGTACTGGCCCTGGGTCCCTTACAAGCCTAGCCAATATTTTATCCCCAACAGAATCATCGAACAGCACATGTTGCCAAAGACATTGCTGGACAGTTTGGACCCCTTTCCTATCCACTCAACCTTAATGCAGTTGATGAGGTTTGGCATGGTACTGTATTTAACATGTTTGGGGAGTGTATTCCTGAGAAAGGGCAGCCTCTGGGAGACAAACCTGTCTCTCCAGCAGGTTTTTTTGCTGTCTCCTATGTGATTTAGGCCCATCGTGCCAGTAATGTGAACAGAATTATACTCGTATATATGAGGCAGCTGTTGAAGGGTAGAGCACAACATTGCTATCAAGGCATGCCACAGCCTACTCGTGGGCAACCTGTCCAATACTGAGTGAGGAAATACGGATTTGAGGCTGTCGGCATGGAACAGGTGTTGAAGGCCATGGATAACCTTTGTGGGTGTTAACATAGCCTTTTCATTTACTGAAGATATCTGCATAGGTACATACCAGGCTGACCATGATGATAATGTACTGTTGTACTGACTATATAGAGGTAATGTCCACCTTTGTCTGGATGCAGTCCCTTTACCTATGTGGAGAACCACGTACAAGCCTTTTCTGACCACTGCCACTACTTGTTGCCTGAATGCAACAGTGTTATCATCCTAAGTACCCAGGTCTCTCAACCCAATTTGTGTGTTTATGGGGTTGCTGTTGATGTGTGAAATAGTGGGGCCATGTCCTTGCTGTATGGTATGATGGTACTGCTGTCTGCATTCATCTTGAGGCCAGGACCTCGCCACCATTCCATACCTACTGTATGACCCTATTGCAGTGTGTTAACAGCGATTTGTGGGTCACTAACAGACAGCATACTACTTACAGTTGCCACAGCCTTAGGCAGTACTTACATATGTAGGTGGAAGCAGTTAGCATTCATGCCTAGATGCATATGGATCATTGGGGGCAGAAGCTACTCACAGGACCTCCACATATCTACATATTGCACACACATAGGAAATGCAGAGTGGGGTTGCTGCCTTATCAAATGTGGACTGTGGAACACATCTTGTAGTATTGTGACAGTTGGCAGGACATACCATACACACGGAAAGTGCAACAGACAGAACTTCCTTTTTTTGATAATATGACAGCTTGTTTGTGTCACATTACCTTAGCCTCTGCTATTTCTCATGACATTAAGGTGCTTCTGATGTGAAATAACCACTTTATGCAATTAGTAGACAACCTTAGGAAATGTTTGTTGTCCTACACTCTGGGGACCTCTGTATTGTTTGAGTCGTTGTCATAGGTCACACCTGCCAAACATGGACTGCAACCTGCAGGGTGGGACAGATGGTGGCCATACCTCTCACCTCTACAGATTTCTGCTGGATGTCCTGATGTTTGCCACATATTTGTGTTCCATTTGTCATAAATATTGGTTCTCTGGCAAATTTGTGACAAATCTTGAAAGACTGCAGTTAGAGAATAATAACAGATATTTTTAACATGTGTATTTCAAAATGTATTTGAAAATGTGTAACTATGCTTCTAAGGTGGATGACATCTATTGGCCCTGAATAGGTTGGCAATGGGTGAATTAACAGGGTGGAACAGGCACACAAAATGGTATAACCATCACACATACACAAGACAACCACGCTGCTACAGGGGATATGCATACACAAACACATACACTCACGCAGTTGACAGTATTGAGATAAGAACCCCTACTTATCTAGTTGTTTGTACTATAGTGCTACATACTTATCACATATGCCATGGAGATTATATGCCCGGAAGATACCTCACAACCTCTTAGAACAATTAATCTGGACAAAACCTTCATTAATGGTGGGTACAATCCCAAAAACAGGGGTATGTATGACATATTGATCTTACAAATCTAGAAAACTGCTAGGGTAACAGGTTTTGCGGCAGCATGAATTTTCTGAAGGATATGACATCTGAAGCTCAAATGTCTGTCATTATTTCTGATTTCAACTTTCAGTGATTTGCCAATGATTTGACAGAAAACCATTTTATGAGACACAGACCACATATATGAAACAAACATCTGGACATTCTGCCAGATCTGTACAGCTGGGTGGTATGGCCTGGAGAGTGTAAAATGGTGCATCTAAGGTGGATGACATCAACAGGTCCTGTACAGTAATGCAATGGGGGGGGGATGTCAGCAGGCATCAAAATGGTATAACCAACACATACGACAGCCATAGGGGATATGCTTCATATATACACACACACACACACACACATATATATATATATATATATATATATATATATATATATATATATACAGTTGGCAATATTGAGATTCAAACCCTTACCTATCTAGTTGCATGTACTATAGTGCGACATACTTACTGCATGCGCCACAGAGCTTATATGTCTGGAAAGTGTCCGACAGTGAATCTAAGGTGGATGACATCAACAGGCCCCGAAAAATAATGCAATGGGGAGTTGAAAGGGTGAAACAGGCCACACACACATTTGGCATAGTTGCCTGTGCTATCGTGCTACATACTAATCGCATGCACCACAGAGCTTATATACCTGAAGAGTGTCCAATGGTGCATCTAAGGTGAATGACATCAGCACCTTGTAAAGTAGAGCAATGGGGGTTAACAGGGCGGAACAGGCCTCAAAATGTATTGGCATTACACACACATAAGCAGGAAACACACACAGCTGCAAGGGATGTACTTATACACAGTCACTGATTTGTAGTTGCTGAGATTAGAGTCCCTACCTACCCAGTTATATGTACTATTGTGCTATATACTTATCACATGCGCCACGGAGATTACATACCTTGAGAGTGTCGAATGGTGCATTTAATATGGATGACATGAGCAGGCCCTGTAAAGTAGGATAATGGGGGTTTACAGGGTGGAACAGGCCTCAAAATGCATTACAATTACACAAACACATGCAGGAAATACACACAGCCACAAGGGGATATATGTATATACACACACACTTACTGACTTGGCATTGTTGGGATTAGAACCCCTACCTATCAAGGTGTATGTACTATAGTGCTTTGTACTTATCACTTGCGCCACAGAGATTATATACCTGGAGTCTGCCCAATGGTGCATCTAAGGTGGATGACATCAGCAGGCCCTGTAAAGTAAGGCAACGGGTGGGTTTACAGGATGGAACAGGCCTCAAAATGTATTAATATTACACACACATAAGCAGAAAATACACACATCCACAAGGGGATATACTTATAAACACACACACACACACACACACACACACACACACACACACACACACACACACACACACACACACACACACACACACACACACATACAAGGCAAGGTGGCTGATGTGAGATTACAACTCCTACCTACTATTATGCAATGGGGCTCACCATGGTATTTGCACATGACACTGGTTACAACTGGTGTACATGTGGCTATGGCACTACATCACTCTGCCTTCTAGAGTCTCTCTCTGTCTCTCTTTCTCTCCCTCTCTCTGTCTTCCCCTGCCTCTGCCTCTCTATTAATGGTATTTGTATATGTTACTTATATATTGTATGTATATCAGACTCAACAGATCCAGATATATCTTATATGTACCACATACAGATAGATGGGGGTAATCATGTCTGATGGTGGTGGGGAGAGATGGTTAAGGTGTACATATCTGTCTGTATGCACAGGCATATATGGACATCCCAGTTCTATAGTCAGATGTAGGTTCAGACATGGGATGAAATTAGCTAAGTATAGGAGTATGCCCAGTATGAGCATCAATAGTAACACTGGGACTCCAGGTCAGGCCAACCTGTACTCCAGTCCAGGTTTTTTGTGCAAGAGCCAATTGGCTGATGCACCTGTGTAAACAGTCCTTTGCCTGTCTTATATACTGGCTGAGGGATTTCCTGGCTGTGTGCTATTCTTCTTAGCTGAGTCATATCTAGGGTGGGTACAGAGTTTAAGGGACTGAGCAGACTTTTGCATAATATATGTGGTACATTTTACACAACATGTGATTTCCTGGTATGTCAGTAGCAGATCAGCATAGGTTAATGTGAGGACCTGCTGATAGATATTTGTCTACTGACACCATACATGCAGGAAACTCATGCTAGTGCACACATTGTTCTAGTGTGCACATTCTACATTTGTCTGGCCAATGATTCCGCCTTCCCCTTATATGTGGGCCTTTGTCCTGCTCTGCTCCAGTTGCAGGCTTTATCCATGGTTGCTGCTCTTATGTAGCTCTAGTTATGGTGTGACTAGGGTAGAAGTCGTAACACCACACACAGAGTTACAGGGTTCACACCTCTGACTGTACCTCTTTAGCAGGTTGCCCAGCATTGTGCCCCACACATTTGCTCTGGTCCTCAGACAGTTTGTGTTGCACTATTATAAGGCTACATGTTGGCCATACCTCTCAAACTGTTATGGCCAGACAACTGGACAGGGCCATATATAACAGTCAGACACACGGGCCCAAACATGGGAACAGGATCTTAATATTGCTCTTCCACACTTAGTCAGTTGGTAGAATGGTTTAGTATTAGCTTGCATTTTCTTATGGTTATGAAGTCTGCATCTCAACTGTATGTCATTGATGTTTTCACATCAACCTTTATTGGTTTGCCAGTAGTTTTCCAGACAAATGCAATGTTATGATAAACAGAACAGATATATGAGGCATACATGTGAACATTCTGTAAAACTCTGTCATTCGTGCGGTATGGATGGTGCCTACTGACTTGTTTTCAGTACTGACAGAGTTACATGGTGGCCTTCATATCCTGGCACTACACTAACTTGTCCCAACCTGCTATTCTAGTAGGCACCATCTAGGTCAATATCTGTGGCCCCCTGTCACTTCATTGTCCAGCTTTCCTGCAGTAACAAATACTGACATCTGGAGAGTCTATGGAACTCCTTCCATAGGTGTAGCTGACATGCAAAATAGAGGGCATAGCTAGTCTCGAACCATGGACCCTGTCAACCACAGTAACACACTTAGATCACTAAGCCACAACAGCCACCTACTTCCTGACACTATTAACCACACACATACATAGCACTTTGACCCCTGCATATTGTGGAACTATCTCCAAAGTCAAACCACAAAATCTGCTCCAAAGTGATTCACAAAGCACCAGCACTCCACTGTTCGAAAATCAAACGTGATTCTTTTATTAATATACACAAAATAAAATGAAAGTTAAGCGCTTTCATCTAATTAAGACTTCATCAGAACTAACCTTTCTTCCTCCATACATTCACATTATATACTATTACATCATCACATGACTTTTCAACTATTCATTTTTAAAGTGCTAGTGCATATACAAGTTCCTTCTTCGTATTTAAAACATACCCATATATTTCATTTGTTTGACAATCATTATCCAAATTGCAAACAGTTCTAACCCTCTTACATCTTATCATTACCTAACACAAATTAATGAATGAAAAAATATTTGTTTAAATAAATACAAATATATTACATACATATCTACTGTTAAAACACTATACTAAAAAATTCTGTTAAAAACTCATTTCTTATAGAGAGACAGTATGAATTCATTATATATATATCCTAAGTGTCCAATATGGGTTTAATTGATACGTGTTCATTTATACCAGAATATTCAGATGCATTTAACCTTATTTGCCACCTGACCTCCTTGTCACTCACCTTCTTTTTTATGTCCCCACCCCTCATATTTGTTTTAACTACCTCCAAAATTCCAAATTTAAACCCTGTACATGTTTCATTATCATTCAGATGTTTCCATAGGGCGTTGTTACTATCCTCCTTCCTGATACTGTACATATGGTCATAAATCCTATTCCTTAAACACCGGGTGGTCTTCCCTACATAAAAACAAGGATACTGTGTACAGGTGGCCAGATAAACCAAATTAGTAGACCTACAATTCCCCCTCTGGTAATATATTCTGGTTTTATTGTAGTTGGACAATATTATATCTTTGCTATCCGTAATATACCTGCATTGTTTACACGTACCACATTTGGTCGTACCACCCCTATCCACTAAGTCTGATCTCTTATCTACTTTCCTTTCCAATAATGCCTTCAAATTGCTCCCCTTACTAAAAACAAAATGTGCCCCCCCCCACTGTTTTATAAATTTTTTCATCGACTTTTAAAATGTTCCAGTTGTGTTCAATAATTTTTCTAATGTCTCCACTAAAGTTATTATGTTGTAGGACACAAGCCCTACCATACTTGTTTCCCATTTCATTATTATTATTCCTATTTCCTTCTTGGTCTAAGCCGGATGCAAGACCCACGCCTAATAAGGGTTTGTATTTTGTACCCCATTGTTTCCTAACATACCCTATGACGTCCTCAATCATATCTCTCGGATATTCCCTTTCCAAGAAGAATGATGAATTTTTTGCAAGTTCACTATCCAAATCTCCCACCTCAGATGTCATCCTCGCCACATATTGTGGAACTGGAACATGTTAGCAAGTTGATTGGGACAGCCCTGGGAATGTGTAGTCTGCTGCTATTACCTTACATACATAGATGTTACTGCAGTTGTATGGGAACATGGGTGTGTTGGGGGTACATACTTCTCAGCTATACAGATTTTCCCAGAATGTCCAGATGTTTGCCTCATATTTTGATTTTATTTGTAATACAAGTGTGGTTTTCTGGGACATTACTGGCAAATCAGTAAAGAATGAAGTTAGAAACCAATGACAGACTTTTGAGTTTCAGACTTTGTACACTTCAACAATTTTTTGTTACTGCAAATCCTGTTATTCTATCCACTTTCTAAGTTTGTAGGAGCAATACTTAAAAATTATCCATGTGTTTGGGCCTTTGCCCCGCATTTATTTTCATCTTTGTCCAGTTGTCTTGCTCTAAGAGGTTGAGAGGTATGTAGGGGACTCCAACATTGACATCCACGTATCTGTCCTATGACCCCACTATTTGTAAGTCCCTCACATAGTGAAGTGGGTTTGTCTGGTTTGGGGCCAACTGCATATTCTGGGGCAGCCAGTATTTGGCAGAGAGTTCCTGTTGTCCCACATAGCTGTCAGTTGTCTGCTGCTATCCCGGTAGCCATTCCATCCCCTTGCATACATGCAGCAATATCATACATATGCTACCACAGTCTACTACCCCATTCAATTCACAAACAAAAATCCAAAAAACAGGATAGAGGTAAAATAAAACAGTTCGATCACAGCCACAAAACACAGTAACCACCTCAGGCCTTGGATAATCCAATTTATTCACCGACTTAGCGCTTTCACCAAATTAATGGCTTCCTCTGAGGAAGCCATTAATTTGGTGAAAGTGCTAAGTCGGTGAATAAATTGGATTATCCAAGGCCTGAGGTGGTTACTGTGTTTTGTGGCTGTGATCGAACTGTTTTATTTTACCCCATTCAATTATTGGTAAGAAGAGTGACTTACCTTGTGCCTATGGCAGTTGAGAGGACAGTGATTCAGGGCTGATTCTGTCAGATGCACGCAGTACACAGCCTATTCATGGTAAGGTATAGGTAGTGTGGTGTGGCTGGCATCCATTTCACTGTGCATGTGGGTTAGAGTGAGGTGTCAGTCCCTGGGACCCTAGGTTGTCAGTGCATGTGCTATGTGTTGCCTCTTTGCCAAGGCCAGGGTGTACTGGGCATGCCTACGTCTGCCTACAGGGACAGGCTTAGGGTGTTCCTCCTCCAAGTCCCCCTGTGCCTGTGTGGACATTTGCAATGGTGGGGGGGCTGTGAGTCCCTTGCCTGTGATGTTCCTGCCACAGCTGTTTCCATAGGATCATATTGTGTAGCATGGTACATGCTATGAACATGTGTGCACATGTGGCTGGAAAGTACTGCAGGGCTCCACCGGATATGTCCAGGCAGCATAACCATGACTTGAGTAGCCCAAACACATGCCCTATAATGTTCGTAGTTTGATTGTGTGCCTCATTATGGCATTCTTCAATTGGTGTGTGTGCATTTCTGATGGAAGTCATCATCCATGGTTCCAGTGCATAGCCAGCATCCCTCAGTAGATGGCTGTATAGGATGTCCTCCCTGGAAAATGCCTGGTACAGCTGTGATGCATGCCAGATGTGGGAGTCATGATAACTGCCAGGGCTGCCAGCACACACATTGAAGATAATGCCCTGGGCATTGCACATCACCTGGCAGTTGATGGAGTGATACCCCTTGTGGTTGACATAGACTCTACCCTTCTCACTGGGACGTGCTTTGATGTGCACATGAGTGCAGTCTATGGCAGCCAGTACCTCTGGGTAGTGTGCTACATGGTGGAAGCAATGCATATTGCCTCTCCCCTCTCCTCAGGGGTGTTGGGGAAATAAATGTGCTCATTGGCATGTGTTAGCATGACATCCAGGAACTGGTGGAGTACCCTGGATGTGGATGCCTGTGAGATCCCCATGATTTCCCCAGTAGGGTCTTTGGAAAGTACCTGTAGCTAGTATTCTTAAGGCTGCACTTACCTTTCTTTCCACTGGGATGGGTTCCACTCTGTTGGCTCTGGGTCTGAGGTGAGGGTGACAGAGCTTGGTGAGTTCTTGTAGTATGTCCCTGTCCACCCTGTAGTGCTCTACTATCTCTGCTTAAATGTGGCATATGTATTAAAAAAAAAAAAGATACATTTTTGATATGTTGCATTATTTTTTGTCACAATGGCCATAGATTTGGCCATTTGCATAGCTACTGTCAAATATGCAAGCTTTTTTGGGTTTTTACAGCCCGTTTTAATTTTATAGTCTGGTACATGGTTAGTAACCCCGTACATTTTTCCTGCAAACATGGCACCTGCATGGATGCCTTTCTGCTTCCTGGATCACAAAATCACCACATCTGCATAGATTTCACCAGCAGATGAGGTGATTTGCATTCTGCGAATGCTTCCATGTCCGCACAGTGTATGCACGTTCATGCATGGCCCCAGCCTTGTTTCCTGGATCGCTCGGTGGCCCTATTCCGTGTTTGGCCCACAACACTCTTCCTACATGGAGAATCGCTGCATGTAGGGTTTATTGAATTACCCCCTCATTCGTAATAATTTTTCAAATGTGAATCACTAGGGAAACATAAATGGAATATTAAAAAATTAACTAAAGAAGATAATAAGAGAATGGAAGAAAAGAATACAGTGACAGACATAGAAAAAGATTTGAAAACAATAAATGTAGAAGCAGCTACAGATTTAGATGGATTTGAATATCTAATGTACAGAGGTATGCATGATTGGCAAAAATAATATTTTAGAGGTATTAAATGAGTTGTTTGAGAAAGGGGTAAATGATAGAAGGCTATGTATGGATCCATTGACATTTTTATGGAAAAAGGAGAAAGAGTAGATATGAAAAATGGAGACTATTAGTGTTGAACAATGTTGACTATAAGATTTTTATGAAAATAATAGAAAAAAAGATTAGTAGGAAAAGTTAACGACTGCTGAATGAGACAGTTTTTTTTTAATAAAAAGGAAAGGGAGCCAAGAGCATTTAATGATTATAAGAGAATTGGTAGATGATGTGATAAATAGAAAAACAGAATCAAAAATATTAATAGGAGATGTAAGTAAATGATTTGATATACTGCAGCATGAGGTACTATAGAAAATTTTAAAAGAATATAATATAAGTAATAAAATAGTTAATATTTTGGTATCAGTGTATAAAAGAAATAAATTAAAACTAGTAGTTAATGACTGGTTAAGTGAGAAAATAGAAATTAAAAGTGATATCAAGCAAAGATGTCTAGCATGTAGTATTTTATTTGCATTAATTATGAATGCAGTTGTTAGTAAGATAAATTTAGGATTGGAGGAAGTTAAATATTGTACTCCAGAAGGAATTCAGATCCCAGCAATGTTTTCTTATGCAGATGACCTAGTAATAGTTGTGAAACATGAAGAATGGATGAGAATCACTACTAAAACACTCAATAAAGAATTAGTCATATTAGGTTTGATTATTACTGAGGAATAGGTTAAATGACTATGATTTTCAGAAAAAATAGGGGGTATTCAGTTTAATAAAGAAAAAAATAGAAATTTTGGGAATAAAATTTGTTAATGAGCAACAGAGATTGACACAATGGAAGAACATGATACATAAAATAAGAAACATTGTTATGTTCTGGAGAATATTTAAATTTACATGTAAGAAATTCAATTCAGTAATATTAGGTAAGATGGCACATCTAGAAAGTGTATTTATGATTCCAGTGGAATGTGAAAAAGAATTATCTGTGCTATTTTCTTTTATATGGGGATCTAGATTGAACCCTGTTAAAAGAGATTTTTTTGTGTTATGAAAAACGGAAGGAGGTTTGGATTTAATAAATCCAATTTTCACATAGCTTATTTGAATTTATGTAAAGTATTAACAGGAATAAAATAAAAAAAGAAAAATGCTAATAAAAATATCAGAAGTAAAATATAAAGCTATTTGGGAAAAGCTTACATGTTTTAAAAGAAGTAAATGAATTGTTTGTATGGAAATGAAAATATATCAGGAGAAAATATTATTATGGAAAGTTGATTTAAGTAATATAGAAAAAAATATAGGAATGAATGGCATGAAAATATAATAAAAAATAATATTCATTTTTGGAAGAATTTTGGAGAAAGAAAAATAAAAACTATAAAAGCAAGAACAAAAAGATATGAAAAATATGTGGAATGTATAGATTTTCTATGGAGATTATCCATAAATAGGCTTACAGTAAAGGCAAACATGCCATATAAGAAAATAAAAGAAAGAGTTTATACATATTGTGGAGAAATAGAGACTACTGAACATGTTTTTCTGAAATTTAAGAGAGTAAATCAATTACGGGAAGAGATATGTGGAAAAGATAATATAAAAGGATTGAAATGTATCAAAAGTAGAAACACGGACATGATAGAATATGGATATTATGAAAATATGAAACAAAATTATGTAGATATATTAGGTGAAAAAATGTTTTGTATAATATGTATTGTCTGGAATGAAAGGATGACTGACATAAAATTTTATGGAAAAGGAATACTATCAGAACTTTTGAAAAAATAATGTTTTGGTTTTGAAAAAATGAGTGGGAGGAATCAAAAGTTTAAAAGAAAAAAGTTTTTTTTTGAAAATATGTAGGTTAATTGTAAATAATTGTAAATATGGCGTAAATGCATGTGTATAGAATGTATATATTGTATATTGTGGATTTTAAAAAAGGACACCTACTTTTCATTGTTGCGATTGGGACACATTTTGCATGAACACTTCCTATTTCCATTCCAGACCAGATAATGTGTGCAGGATTCTGATGAGGAGATGTTTCAAAGAAATCCATTTGATGGAGATGAGTAGGCCAATGATGGATGTATAATTACAACTCTCCAGTCAAGTGGATTGTGGGATGATTTACTTAAAGAAATGGTGATGCAGAGTGAGACAGAAAATTAAGGAAACATTTCCTGTGGGGGATATTATGCAGATAATAAAAAAGGAGACTGTGGAGACAATCCTAAAGAATAGTGGTTATATAAAAAAGAAAACATATGAAGACAAAGTAAAAGTAGGGGAATAGGGGAGTAGTACAAAAGATAAAGGCAGAATAAAATGAAAAACAAAAATATATGGTAAGGATTCAAAGTAAAACAGATAAAGAAATGGCAGGTATGAAGTGTGGACAATGTAAAAGCAAATGAGGTAAGAGCATTTATTTTTATTAACAAAGAGACATTTTGTAACATTATATGTGAGACTGTTTTTTTTTCAATGGAAATTTTTCTTGGAGAATATGAAAAAAGAAAGACCACAACCCATGGGATCTTTATATGATAAAAAACATTTAACAGGGAAACAAAAATAAAATTCATGTAAAAATTGGAACAGAGGCAGAAAGCGAGACTTTGAAAGGACTTTTGAAAATTCTATGTAAAGAAGTACTGGACATTGCAAATTTTTAGGATAAAACGGGTTAATGGACTGGTGGATGGGATTGTAATATTATGTTAAAAATAGAAAGAAAAAAAGCTGTAGATATACGAAGCATGATAAATGTGGACAGGAATAGGCATGTTGTAAAATACTGGGGACAACCCAAAACATGTTTTTTTTGTGGAAAAGGACATTTAATAAGTAACTCTGATCAAATAAAATTTTATATTTGTGGGGAAATGAGACGATGTAAAAATGTGAATTGAAATGTTATAAATGTAACAAAATTGGACATCTATGGCTGGATTATAAAAATGAAAATAAGATTAAGGAGAAAAAAAGAACAAGAAGAAAATGAACAAACAAAATATTTTAGAAGTAGCAGAAGTAGAAGAAAAGTTAGATCAGAAGAAATAATAAAAAGGACATGGAAGAAGGCTCTGAAATGAGTGATGAAGAAGACATAAATTGGAAGATAGTAATAAAAGAAAAAAATAATTATATTGGTAAAAGGTTAAAAGACAGAAAAAGAAAATTTAAAGTGACAAGTACAAAAGAAAAAGAAAGGAAAGGGATGAAAAAGAATATATGCAGCTAATAGTTGGGGGTTGGTATAATGGTTAAGGTGTTTGACTCACAGACTCACATACACAAGGGATACATGGGCTGAATTCTGTAAAGTTCAGAGAAGCTGTTTGCAGCCAGTACAGCATGCCAAAGAAAGACTTGAGTGCACCTGGTGTGGATCCAATTCCAGGAGTCACGCCAAATGTAGACCGTGTTCTTAAATATTTAAGGTAGGATAATTAAGGATTCCACGCACACCAGTCTGATTCCGAAACACATCATGTGCACATAATACAAGTCAAAAGTGACAAACATCCATGCCAAATTTGTTTCTAAATTCCTCGGCACATACTTTCCAGATGCCAAGAAATTGTGAATACTATAGAGTATGGTGAAATCCATAGCAAAACTGGAAAAAAAGTATATAAAAATGCAACCTGCTGTTAATAGACTACAACAGGCTGCAGTGATGCAAGCCATAAATGAGGTTTTGGCTGTGTGTCCAAGAAGGCAGCCAGCTAGAGTCAGAGAAAGGCTGCAACTAAACCAGTTGTCAGACCAGAAAAATAATTGACAGATACTAGCTAGATAGACAACTGGAGTAGGCCATCTGTAACATGTGTGCCCACAATGTCTGTGCAGACTCTGCAAGGAAACCTCATCCTCCTTGAAACCAAAGTACATCTCTGCTAGGTGTACTTGCATCTGGGACATTCTGGAGACACATAGGGATGCTGTGGGAGTATTACAGACAGCTGCCAGTTGTATCCTGGCAAAATTCCTGGAAGCAAGGTGCAGCAAGGTGGATGATACCATACACTTTCCATCCACTCCCAAGGAGTGGAAAAATGTAATGCACCAATTCTATAGCATAACAAACTTCCCAAATGTACTTGGGGCAATAGATTGCACACACATACCTATCAAGACACCAGTACATCCAGAAGCAGACAGATACATTAAACAGAAAGGGCTGTCCATCCATCAACTACCAAGTTGTGTGTGCAGCAGATGGCAGCATATCAAACATCAAGGCAGAATCCCTGGAAATGTCAATGATGCTGCCATTTGGAGGGAAAGTGGATTAAGAACTACAACCCAGCAAGGTGAAATCCCAGAATGACTGCTACTGGGTAAGTACAAGATCACAGCTACAATGCAATTTAAGGATACTCCTCTCAACAATATCCATTATGACCGAAAGTGTTTTTATTCCCCATAACAAGTGACTGTGGTTATCCACTTAAGCCATGCTTAATGAACCCTTACTGTAAACCACCAAACCCTGCACAGGAGACCTACAAAAGAACACACACAACAACCAGAAACACCATACAGTGTGTTTTTGGTGTACTGAAAGCTAGATTCAGATGTCTGAACACACCTGGGGATGCACTACAATATGCGCCTAAGAACATAGCACAGATGATAACGGTGTGTGCCATGCTGCACAACATGCTGACCACAGCACATGGCAGTCTTCCAGCTTCAGGTGTGGATGAACTACCCCATGAACCCCAAATATCTGAAGAGGACATCCCACAATTATCAAAGGATGAACAGGAGGACATAAATGACAGATGTTACAGGCATAAGCAATGTAGGGTGTGACCACAAGTGTAGACCCAGGCAACATGGCAGCATCTGACCCACCCAGTTATTTGAGTCATTACAAGCCACATGTACATGAGTACACAGACTGAACATTGATGTTCAGATGTTGCCCCACCACAGTAACACAGATTGCATCTAATGACAAGTGCCCACTAGATGTAAGTACTGAGCGTTACACATAACATAAGCATAACATATTCCAAAATGTATATATGCAAATGTGTCAAAACACAGCTTTTCACCTCAGGGCACAACTGACACAGATATGCACACACACTCATATTGTTGTATCACTGTATAGTAAATAATAAGGGACACTCATCAGTGTTACACATATATATCTCCACATTATAATAACATGAAAAAAGAGAAATCATGCAGGGCATAATGCAGAAATTTTAATTTTAGAAAACAGGTATCACAGTAAGTGGTATTGCAATAATATGAACCAGCTATGTGTACTACACTATTGGACACACTCTAATGCATTCTCAGGTGACCTCGCTGACATCTCACACCATGGTCTGCTCTGTCCTGACCACGTACAGACACATCTTGCCTTTGTTGCTCCACAGATGAGATAGATGGGACTACAACACCATGCTGAGATGAAGGAGCATGACTGTGAGGTGAAGGCCTTGTGACTGGCGATAACTCTGCAGATTGGCCAGCAGATGAACTCTATGCAGGTTGAACCATAAACACTGATTCTTGATGGCCAGTGGTGATTCTGTGGACAGGTGGCCTGCCTCTTGCAGGTTGCAATCTGCTGACCACAGTCATGGAATGCAGAATCCTGCTGGTAGTATGACACTGCTGCAGAACCATAGAGGCCAGGGTTACTACCGACCATGCCACAGTTAGCAGACTCACATTCTAAGATGCCAATGCAGCCATAATCTCACCATGTCTGTGCTCTTGTCCTTCATGCATGACACGTAGCTGTTGTGCCACATGATCTGTTGCATGGGCAAGTGCATGGATGTTTGAATGATGCAGTTGTTGTGACTGTTCATTTGCTTGCATTAGGAGGCAGACACCCTCTAACACTTGGCCATGCACAACATCTTCTTGCCTATGTCTACTGTGATGCTCTGTTTCTGGTTGTTGTGTGGAACTGCCAGCTGCAGTGCACTCAACTGTGATGTGTTGGTCAATAGCCTCACCCTGTTCAACATCTACTTTGACAGCATCCTCTGAATGGCTAGAAAATGGACCTCCACATCTGAGGCTACATCTGCTGCAACATCATTGTCAACCTCAAGGATAGACTCTCCAAACAACTCAAGGTCCTCTGTGACAGGGGCCATAATACCATGCTGAGACACATCACGAATAGCATCATGATCACTGGATGGGCTACTGGATGATACAGGTAGTTGATGAGCTACAAGATACAAAGACACAGATCAGAACAATGTGCTTACATCACATGACAGATATCATGAAAGACACATGGCATGTATATATCTGACTGCAATCTTACAAATAATAATGACTTCACTTGCAGTCTACTCTATGTATATTTCATGGAATGTACATAAAAATTAGTATATAATCTGTTTACATGACCAACATACACAACATATGTGATCCATAAAAAAAGGAAAAACACACCTAGCAAACACACATGGGAAGATGGTGGTGTTGACCTGGGATGAACTTCAACTAATGTAGGGAAAAAACAAACATTAATGATCACATCAATTACACCATTAACCAGGTGAACACAGTTAAAACATACAGAATGTGTGACATGCACATACCATGTGAATGTGCACTTGAGGATATTGATTCAGACTGACCTAAGAATGGTAAGAAGGACCTAATATTAATGGAGGTCAACTACAGGATTAACAGCAAGGACAGGTATGAAATATATGTAATAGCATGCCATTGACAGATTCCTGCTGTGTAGAGGTTGTGAGTTGTACTGTGGATTCTGCAGTGGGAAAGTAAAGAGTAAGACAGCACAGTCATGTATTTAGCAAAAAGAATACTGACAGCACCACATATATAACACAACAATATTAGCTGCAAATACTCCTGTGATGGATGTTGCAAGTGTATACCAGATGGGCCTATATGTACAAATATTGACAAAAATGTCAGATATCATGTATGCTACACATTGTTGACAGCTATAGCAATTTTGCTGTAACATACCTGGTCTGTCTGCATTTGAAAATGCACAGCTTGCCACTCCACTGGATGTACCTGTACTCTACAATTGTAGGGAAACAACAATATAACAGTAAACAGTGAACAGCGGTGCCATGAAATGATGTGGAGGCACTAACAAGGCAGTGTTCACAGCAACAGTATAGAGACACTCACCTGCCAATCCCTGGTGTAGGCCCAAAGTAGAAGGACCTGTGAATATTAATGCAAATAACAATACACCTGTTGTTTGGAATGCTCTGTCTGCAACTCATTAGCACCAGTACATGTAATTATACTTATGTTCATCATCCTCACCCTGTGTGGAAATTTGTTCAGGACTCACTTTTCTGCTGTAAATCAAAAACAGCAATAAATGAGTATACATTCTACAGCAACATGTAGTGAATGTTTCAATACATATTCCTGTAATGGAAATAAATACATACATGTCCATCCTGGAACTCCAGCTTCAATCCCACCACAAGGGATCTGTCACTCCTGTCTTGCTGTATGCAGTGAAGGCAGAAATATTGTGATGTTATCAGGTGGTATCTCTTGATCTCTCATAACATGTCACTCTGTTAGCTGCATGAAGAATCATATCCAAGCAGCTTCATCTACAGGCCTCACGAGATCAGTCGTGGCCTCCAACTGCATTGATCATGTTGGCGAGGTCCATCCAGATTTAATTTCTCCAAACAGTATCACCTGAATGGACTAGGAGTTTCATTCCATGTTGGTGGAAAACATCAGTTATGATGTAATTTTCTTGGGGGGAGAAGTTGTCAACTTTAGGATGGTTGGCCATCTGAAAGACATTGATACACACATGATAATATTCATGTTTGAGCCCATGTATGAATTTCATTCTGTGAACAGCATATGTCAACATAAATTGGATTTCAGTGCATTGAAAATGTCTGTATAACACTGTGTGTGATGAATACTAATATGATATATTATAAGTAATAACAATGCCTTTATACATAACATTGGTAAAATCAACATAACATGCAGTTTATGAGTGGGATTAGAACCTCTGACAATAGATATATATTGCATGCAGGTCCAAAGACAACAGCATTATGCCAACTGAGTCTGCTTGCATGTCACATTCAAATACTACAGCAAATAACAATCTGAAGAACTTAAGGAACATATAGTTAAACCAGAGGATCTGTAGCCAGGCCACAGACCATGCAGATCCATACTATATTGAGCCAGTGCTGCTAATACCTTTGTTAAGGATCATCATTGAGGACATATCCATAATATCAACGTCACATAGTAGATATGGATAGTGTTGAAACCTGTAGCTGTCTGTAGTTACACCCAGAGTAAAAGGAATTACCAGTAAGAATTCTGGATGATCTGTAAATCAGCCATCATTTACTGTTGACATTCGCAATGGAAGTCTCTCTATACAATTGCATATGGGACTGAAATAAACTATTTAGAAGAACAACACCTGTACGTATAAAGCTCAAGACAACATAACTCCAGTAACTTATGAAAACTTCTGTTAAAACTACCATTTTGAGTAAATGTTAATTTAAACATGTACCTTTTGAAATTAGTAACTTTAACAGATTTATTAATCACCACAACAGAAATGCTACCTTTTGCCAATGTACTCTCACTCCAAATCACAGAATCAAAGTGCACCTTGTGTGTACCCAATTTTAAGTACCATTTGCTCCAACATGACTAATGAGATTAATTAAAATTCAAGTTTTTGGAATCCCATTGACACACATCCACGTAAATTGCCATTATGCACCAAAACACCCAGATGTACCCCATTAACACTAATAAGTATTGATAAATGGTATCATGTATAGCACGGATCCATTATCTTGCAATGATCTTATAACATGACATTAGTGCCACTTTCAAATATTGATTTTGATACATTTACTGATCAGGCCATAGTTAACTGCAAATTAAGTGGTACTTCAGTGAGCATTTCTCTGTTTTTGTATTTTCCAGATTTCTTCAACTTGAGGATCATTATGACTATTTTGAGGAGGCTGATGTGTCTGTGTGTCCAACTAGATTGACAAGGAGATCACCCAGATGTTGACTGTGTACACTGGATGGTAGCAGAGGATGAAAGTCAGGCCCAGGAACTTCACCATGATCAATGTATGGAACTGGATCACAAGAGAGCATTGACAGAGAATGAGGATATGCCACACTGGAGTGCAGATTTGTCACTGTTATGATGACCTGTATCAGAGGGACATGGAGGAACTTCAAAGGAGGGTCGAGGAGGTGTGAAGGCAGCTCACAGATCCCTATAGTAAGTACCGATATTCTATACCTGAGCATTGCTATGGATTTTACAGATATTTCTCTGTACCATATATATCAGATAGATGTTTTTATAATCATGTATTAGCTGCTGTGATAATTAGCTTGTGATGATAATTAACTGGAGTTGGGAAATGCTGTCCTCTTAACTATGGGTTCAATCCCCATGTTGCTAATTTATTTAATAATGCATATAATATCCACAAGTATGTACTTTGTAGATGTACATATGTTTTACAACATCTAACTACATAATTTCACATAGCCTCTGTTCTCATGTATTACAAATGCCTATAGTGCCTAGGCTGTGGATAACTGTGCATTTTGTAGTTTTCCATTATAGTACAACTGTATCACCAATTGGACCATTACAAGTTGGAATACAAGACTTATGTAACTTCATTACATTGTTCCTCCTAAACAATTACACAGACTTGTTTATTTAATTTAAAAAGTAATGCCTATCCCATTGCTTAAGCACATGTTTTAGCTACGTGTTGATAGCTGTTATTTCTTTACTAGGAAAGATCCAAAAATTGTGTGCATTTTCTGTAGTCATCTGTTTACTGCAGGATTTCTAATAAATACCTGCAGTACCTGTTTTCTACAGTTAAACCCTTGCTGAATATTAGCTTGGGCTATAAAGCAACTAGCCAGAAGGTCTAAATTTTGGCATGTTTTTGATTCTAAACCGCATAGGGAAAACATATATCTGTACCTGTTACCTTGGATAATTTCACCCATAGCATTTTTTGAAAGAACCATACTTTAATGTTTATGCTGTACATGGTAAGGACTCACTGATATAGTCTTTGAATTTCTATGAATGTGCCCATAATCCATAATGTTCTGATAACATCTGCTTCCTAATAACAGGGGTTTTCCTAATAACAAGGTTTGTAGAACAGTACCTGTTTATTTAAGAATAACGTGCTGACTGTTAGCAACGTCTGCACAGCAACTGTCCAGTATGTATAAGTTTTGGCATGTTGTGGGTTCCAAACCACATAAGGGAAACATATATCTGTACCTGTTACCTTGGTTATCCTCATCCATAGCATTTTTTGGAAGAACCATATTGCAATACTTTATATTAATGTTTATGTTGTGCATGGTAATGCTTCCCTGATATAGTCTTTGAATTTCTATCAATATGGCTGCAATCTGTAATGCTCTAATAACATCAGCTATTGAACAACAGTGTTTGGAGAGAAGTACCTGTGGGTTTGAAAGTAGCATCTACTGCCTGTTAGCTCAGGTTGTTAGGAAACAAGCCCTTCTGTCTACATTTTGATGTGCTGTGTGTTCAAATCTGGAAAGGGGACACCTATATCTGAAACTGTTCTCTTGCTTTAATATATCTTAGATGATGTCAGGTATTGCCAGCTATGCCAGGAGAAGTAGGGCAGTGGATGTGTAACATATGCCAGAATAGCTAGCTGGAGTTTTGTAAAGAATTACTTCTCATTTGTATGTCAACCTGATTTGTACAGGTGCTTGTGCTGAAAATGTATTTGTAAAGCTGCCTGGGTTAAAAATGTACCAACAGTGGGTCCTTCTGGACAGAAAAGAAATACATCTGTATATCAGACTGTATTGTAACTGTTGAAATGAATATATTGTAACAGAGGATACTGGAAGACAAGAGATTAATCTCAGTCCATCTAACTTTGAAAAATAGTCTGAAATAAAATTACCTGGTTTTGGCCATAAAGATCGTATCTTACATTTCTGATTGCAGCCAGAGACAAAATGTCTGTGAAAACCAGGACATTATCCTACTGTATTGTTAGGGATGAATTAATTGCTGCCTTGGGAGGGTGGAAGTTTTTGAAATGGTTTTATAGCCTCCAAATGCTATAACACATCTTAGCAAAGCTCCGTGTGTGTGTGTGTGTGTGTGTGTGTGTGTGTGTGTGTGTGTGTGTGTGTGTGTATGGTAACACGTATACAAGATTCTGGCTTACTTTCTAGTAAAGGAGGTAGTGTGGGAACTAGAAATCATCTGACCAGAAGTATGTGATGTCATTCTGTAATCCAGCACTAAAATAATGTTTTAACACTAGATGAAACAGAAGTCTCAGGGCAGTCTGATTTTGAAATCTGACAAAGAAGGATCACTCACCCACTTCATCTTGCTTTGCTTTAGTAAGTAACCAGGGAATAGTAATTCTTTAGATCAGTAAGGAAAATATAATCAGTCTAGTTAAGTATTGTTTTCTGCATCTGTGTGAATCTTTCCATTGGTGTTATTTTGAATATTCCCTGTAACTGAAACTCTGATGTTTATTGTAAATCGATATTTAGTATTTTCATGTTCTTTTATTATTTATTATTAAATATATTGAAACTTTTCATTGTGGCTTGTCTTTTAGACAATATTTTAAACTTTGAGAGTACTTATATTTATTTGATGACACTTTGGCCACTTTTGAAAGCCTTGCTGCATTGGTCAAACACTACCATTTGTATTAGTATTCAATTTGCACAGTATAATTGGATACCATTGTAAGAGACTTAAAGTAGTTTTCTTTGGAGTGTTCTGGTGGCTCTATCTACCTTATAGTCTGGGCAGAGGGAGAATAGATGGTAAATCTGTGCCAGCTTTCCCAGGAGTGTGTGTGTGTGTGTGTGTGTGTGTGTGTGTGTGTGTGTGTGTGTGTGTGTGTGTGTGTGTGTGTGTGAAAATCAAATCTCAAAGAGTGTGTGTGTCAGGTACTTGGAGCAGGGACAGATAGCACTGGTTTCACAGAGAGTCTGATAGAGGTCTTGACTTGGAACACTGGGCTGAGGACTCAACTCCACAGCTGTAGTCAGAGTGCAGTCTTATTTGGAACCTGGTGAGAGAGAGGAAAACCCAGCCCCAGGACAGGAGTATGGTCCCTGTCTGCTCTTAAAGGAAATTGTGCTTGGTGCAGAGACCTGCATCTGGAAATACTGTCTGTATCTATTTTTGTTCTGTGTGAACATCCCTCACCAGTGTCCTTAGTGAGAATTGAGACTCCTTGACACTGGCCCAGAGGAGGAACGTCACATTACCCATAACCATAATTTATAGAAACATATTACCTTTATTAATATTAATGCATATTATGAGTGTAGTTATGAATAACTTGGTCATATATCTGTAATTCATAACATTCTGTTAACATATGCTATTTAATTGCAGGGGCAGTTCATCTTGCTAAATCCTGTTATATGTTTGAGCAATTTTTTGGTTAATATTTTGTAAAAATGCCATTAAGGTCTATTTTCTCATGAAATATTGAAATCAATAGTAGATCAACATCATCCTCAAATTTTGAGGGAATGGGATGGGCAGACTAATAGTTGAAATGAAGAACAGGGAAGATGTATGGATTTTCCTAGTTATGTGCAATTTAGCAACAATAATGGTCTTCACACATACCTTTCTGTGTCAATAATGTAAAGAAACATGTATGGATCTGTTCACAGAAGCTGTATGTTGCATGACACTGTCACCCTGCCTGAGGAATGTATGCTCTGCATTATCGTTAATGTATCTGAATACAGGGGTAACATGAATGTATTTTTCCAACTGTTTAGGTACATGAGCAGCACATTTTCATACTTCACAATCCTAAGCCAAGGTCACTATTAGTAGATCATCCCCCCATCAAGATGATATCATAACATAAACTTTTTTCACTGCCTTCATTACATGTTTTTCAGTTAAGAAAAATAGGCTGGTAGTTTTCATGGTTAAAGTTTGGATGTAGATTGTGGTTGCAGTTTTGTATCTCATGTCCTCCAATCTGTGTTCAAGGATGTGAACACCTGAATGTAAAAATATCAAGTGTGCATTGTGATTATCTAATGTTCTGCAGAAAGAAATGTCTACAAACTGGGTAAAGAAATGTTTATCAGTGTTATATGAGGAATTCTTTATTCAAAAATTCTATTTTTTGTTTCAGGTGATGAGTAGCACAGCTGGAAAAGAGCCATGTGCATCGAGTGGATGTACAGGCTTGAGGATCAGTGGAGGGAGAGAGGTATGTTGATTATTTTATGCATTTTATGAACTGAAATGCATCTTCCCCTGTTTACAGGCCTGCATTTTTTACAATAACACATTTATTGATTAGAATGCAGGAATACCCATCATACATCAGTAAGGGAAGTGAAATCATCAGATGGTAGCTGCACTTTCAACTCTGGATAAAATCTAACACTGTTGATATTTTACGTATCTTTGAGCCAGTTTTTCATCGCACATTATTTTAAATTTACTCCACAACCTAAATGACAGTTGGGCCAATGTATCTGTCACACATCTGTTTAGGTGGATGTTTTATGTGCAAGTGTTAAGTATTTTGACTAGTGGTTATGATGGTTTGGTCTACTTGTATGTCTGGCTGTGTTTTCCAGTGATTGATCTGTTGTGTATAGTCTATTTATTCATAAAGTGAACGGGTGTCTGTTGTGTTAGTGTTTGTAGACTGTGTGGTATGTTCAACATTAGTATTGCATTTGCGTCAAACACCTTGGGTGCTTTTACAGAAACATTATTATAGCCTAGGTTGATTGACAGTTAAGCAGATAACCCATTTGATTGCAGTGGCTCCTATTCACCACACCCTGCAGTTCAACATTGGTATTTCATCTGTCTCCAACCCCTTGGGTGTTTTTGTTTTAAACACAGTGTCATAGCCTAGGTCGACCGATACTTGAGCAGATACACATTTGATTCTGGTAGTTCAGGTATCGGCAAACATATTCACAAAGTTTTGTTTTTTTCAAGCTACTAATTGCTGATTGTTTTGTAAATGATGCATTACAGTTGCACACATACAGTACTTTTAGTAACAGATATATTAGATTCTCATATGTCAACAATTGTGCTGTTTGAACATATCACATTGTTTTTAGTGTTATGTACTCATTATACTGATGTGTGTTCAGCCAAATAATCTGCCTGTCTCGGATGTTTGTCATATGGCTTGCCTATTGTCCACAATATTGTCAGATCACTTTCTCTTCATTTTAACAATGACACATTGTGGCTGTTCATATAAATCATTTAATGCAGACAGCACAATCTGTTGATTTGAGCATTCATACATTTTTACAAAGCTAATGACCTGTGTGTGTGTGTCTAAGCATATAGAATTGTTCAGAAAAGAACACTGCTGTCCTTTTTAGGAGTACTACATACAGGGCTATAGGAAACTCTGTCCATAATGGATGTGTCTCAGTCCCTGTGTAAATTGTTATCATAATCATATTGTGTTGTGCTGTGATATTCATGGTACTGTTCTGCATGACAGATATTTGCTTTTCTTTTCTGCTGTGTTTTGCAATTAATCTTTATCTTTACAGAGCGTGGTACCTGTGGACATTCTCAGATCCGAAGATAATGACATGTACATGCAAGGCCACTGTCAGATTCTTCCAAGGATGATGGGGATGGTAATGATAATGATGATGTTGAGGAAGCTGGACCTGCTCATGCCAATGCCATTCTGCCTGCACCCCGGAGGAGATGTCAACACAGCTGGGATAAAGATGATTTTTGGGAGGAGATTTGGGAGGTTATGCCCAATTTGTTCTGCATGACAGGGCATTCCTCCAGTCCCATGACTGGAGGAACGCCCTGGTCAACCTCAGTAAGAAGCTGAGATCCCTCATAAAATCCTCCAAAGCTAGTTATGAAAACAAAATTGCCACTGACTTTAAAGACAACCACAAAGCATTCTATATCTATGTCAAGAATCTCAATGGCAATACTCAGATCTACTCTGAGTTACAGCACAATGGCACTAAATATACAGAACCAACTGATATTGCCAAAATCCTGGCAGATAGGTTCAGTGCTAACTTTACCCCCCTCTTTCCCCCTAGAGGGCCCATCTCTATACTGGAAGAATAAAACGTTCCTGTAATCACGGCTACACAGGTAAAAAACACACTCTCCAAAGCCAAGAACACAGCATCCATGGGACCTGACAATATCCCAGGTTGCATTCTACATGAACTACAGAAAGAACTGGCACCCAAGTACCATGTTCAAGTCATAGCCTCACCTCAGGCTTTGTGCCTACTGAATGGCGCACTGTGATGGTTATCCCACTCCACAAAGGAGGAGCCACGATGGACCCCAGGAACTACTGCCCCACTAGCCTGACGAGTCTGGTCTGCAAGGCCATGGAACGTATCATCATAGAAATCATAAACAAAGACATTGGTAATCTCCAAACTCTGGACCCTATCCAGTTCGGATTTGTAAAAGGCAGATCATGTCTCCTAAACCTGATTGACTTCTTTGAAGCAGTCACCAAAGCCATAGATGGGGGTAAGGTGGTTCACACAGCTTATCTAGATCTCGCCAAGGCTTTCGACACCATCCCCCACTCTGGAATTATAGATAAGCTTACTAAACTAGGTATAAATCCCTCTGTCACAAGATGGGTTGCCAACTGGCTCATGGACAGAACCCACACTTTGAAAGTAGCAGACTCCAAATCCGTCTTCAAACCAGTGACAAGTGGAGTACCACAGGGTTCAGTCCTGGGTCCTCTCCTGTTTGGTATCTACTTCTCTGAAGTACAGGCTAACACAGAAGGTCTTTGGCTAACAAAGTCTGCAGATGACTGCAAACTAGGAGCCATAATTGAAACTCCTAACAATGTGGACATACTACAAAAGGGCCTCACTGAGACAGATGCCTGGTGTCATTCCCTTTGGTAAAAACTCTGTACCCATGAACTACCACATAGCTGGTAGTCTACTTAATGCCAAAAATGTGATAAGAGACCTTGGGACACAGGTGGACAGTAGTCTCTCCTTTGATAATCACATTGCCACAGTGGTCAGGAAATCCTTCTACGTGGCTCACCTCATCACAAAAGGTTTCTCATCCAGAAAAAAAGAGGTCATTGTTCCCCTCTACTCATCACTCATTAGACCCATTATAGAGTACAATGCTCCTTTTGGTATGTACCTCACAAGACATCTACAACAACTGGAAAGGCCACAGAAATACCTCACAAAGAGGATTACTGGCCTCAAACAGATGCAGACTGTCTCAAAAAACTCCAGCTTTACTCTATCACATATTGCCTACTCAGAGGCGATCTCTGCCTAACATACAAAGCTATGTCAAACCCAGAGCTGTTGGACATGCTCCTCTTAAAGATATCCCAATCCCTCCAAGCTACACGCTCTAGGGACCTAAACCTTATTACCACAATAAACAGAACATGCTGGAGGGATAGATTCCTGTCCCAGAGACTTCCCATACTCTGGAACAGACTACCTATCTATGTCAAACAGAGCTCCTCATTAGCACTCTTCAAGAAAAATCTTGATGATTGGATGTGAGATTGGAAATTCACCCCGGGGATCACTTCTGTGGCTCTGCTCGACAGGGAAACAGGAAAATAATTTTCTTGGGTGGCGAAAGCCAGGGTACATTTTTGGCTAGGCTTATATAGGCCCTAGGGCCAATAGCCTAGTACCCTCCTATGAACCTATGAACCTATATGTGTATGTGCTTTTTAATTTTCAACTCGCTTACCTATGCATGTTGATGGGACATGATTGCACATTACTGTGTATGTGTGTTTTATACATGTCCAGTTCTCTGAACATCAGTAATCCATCTTGCCATTTGACATACATTTTCCATTGCATTGTGTCAACTTACCTTATCCTGCTTTACCCTGATGTGGTCCCAGGTTGTCCAGCTCCTCCCACCTTCATATTCCCTATTATTTTTTGTAGGTACGTTTGTCTTTGTTAAAATTACTGTCCATTGCCGCTTACTAATTTGACACAGTGAACTTGTAACACATGTATGGCAATTGTACAATGCGGGACATGTGAAAACATGTTGCTGGCTAATGCTTGCATTGCATCCTTGTTCTCATTATACTTGTGTGTTGCCCAGTGTATTTTTTTCACTTACACATGCACAACCTGCTATATTTATTATGCTGTACTGTTATATTACATGTCATTGGTATATGTATGCAAAAAAGACTTCGGACAAGTAAAAATTCAACAAGAACATATTTAAACTAGGATAAACCATATAGTCACAAACAGGTGAATTAAGCTTTCGTTCCTTTAATGTATCAGAACTTCTTCAGAACTAACAGTTAAAAGATGTAAATGGCAGAGTATAAACAATATCAGTGAGTCATACACTTTAAAACGTCCAACGAACTTGCAGTGAAAAAAATAATTATGATTGACAGAATATAAAGATGGTGGGTGTGGAATACTTTACTGGAACCATCTTAATGCACATTTAAGGTCTAAAGAGTCATTAAGACCTGAGTGAAACTCAGCATTAAGACGTAACTGCCATTGTAGTTCTTGTACTTGTAGTAAGTTGTCTGAGTCACCAAAGAAGTCATCAATTTGTTCAAGTACAAAAAATAGGAACTTGGGAAAGTGTTGACATTTGGCGCTGTGTTTCTAGTGCATTAGTTAGGTTTCTAGATCTTATGGCAGCATTGTGTTCCTTAATTCTGTCACTTAACTTGTGAGTGGTTTTCCCTACATAGAAACAATGACGTGGAGCAGACTGCAACATATACTACTAGAAAGCTATTGTAGTCAAAATGTTTTTTAAAATTAACAACAAAATTACATTTAGTAAAAATGTAGGAGTCCCCAATGTAGATATAACTACAGCAGACACATCTTCCACAGGCGGCCATTCCTTTGGGTTTAGATGAAATATCTGTAGTAGATAAATGGAAAGGCTGAACATTTTTCTCAAAGAAATTCTTAAGGGTTTTAGTGTATTTAAAAGTAAAGTTAGGATGTGGACCCAGCAGATCTTTGATATTGAAGTCACTTTGAATGATCTTCCAGTTATTAGAAACTATTTCTCTGATCACTTTCATATCTCTACTAATTGGTAGAGAAAAGCTTAATGTGCAGTCCACATCAGATGTCTGTCTCATGTGTAAAACTGTATTTTAAAATTGGTTTAAATTTTGTATATCTTGTCAGAGTAATTTCTTTTGTAATATTGTGAATTAAGCCTAGAGGGTATTGTTTTTGAAGAAATCGATTAGATAAAAAATCAGCCTCAAGTTCAAAAGTGATGTCATCACTAGTTAGTCTGAACAATCTGATGAATTGTCCTTTAACAACATTCCTCTTCATAAAATGTTGGTGTTTACTATTGTATTCCAAGTAGTTGTTACAAAAAGTATCTTTCCTAAAGATGGTGGAAGACAGTGTTTTGGTATCTTTATTAATGGAAAGAGTGGTATCTAGAAAGTCACTGACAGTTTGTTTGTTTGTGTCTTTCGGCTTTTCCCGGTTAGGGGTCGCCACAGCGGAACTCCAGTCCGCTAATGATTGGCAGTAGAGTTTTACGAGCTGGCTTGCCGGGCCTAACGCACAACCTTCAATGAAGGAATGCCCGTTCACGCATGTCGCTACAGAGAAGACGCTTTAACTGAGAGTTGAACGGGCAACGTCTAACTGTGAGGCGACAACGCTACCGCAGCACCACCACCGCAGTAGTAGAAAGTCACTGACAGTGACAACCCTTTATTGCCAATCACAAACTGTAAAAAAACAATTCTTAGTGAAAGAGACTGTACATAAGAGCTGAGCTGTTGTTCTGTCCCTTCCCATACGAAAAGATATGTCAATGTAATGACGGTAAAGTTTGGTGAGGTGAAATCCCGATAAGTGAATAAGTGTGTCTAGTTCCCATTCGCTAAGAACAATGTTTGCAGTAGCTAGTCCCATTTTGGTTCCCATAGCAATTCCACGTATTTGTCTATAAATTTGATTGCAAAAATAAAAAAAGTTGTTTTCCAGAACTAAAGACATGAGTATATATAGTGTGTTGATTTTATTTTTCGGGAACTTAGCATATTTATAAAGAAAATGTTTGATATAATTTAGCCCTTCGGTGTGTGGTATACTTGTGTAAAGAGCTACTTCATCAAGAGTTCCTAAAATGCAGTTTGAAAAGTCAATTTGAGCTTGGTATAATTCATTTAAAAGTCCCAAGAATCTCTCATATAAAAAGGAGTAGCTTGTGCAACTGGGTAAAAAAATGTAGTCAATGTATTGAGCAATTTTCTCCATTTGGGTGCTTTTATTAGAAACTATAAGTCTAAAAGGAGAGTCTGTAGCATTTTTGTGTATCTTAGGTATTTCAAATAATTTGGCAAGACTCGGGTTCGGGGTATTCATGAAATGAAATTCTTCAGTAGTAATGCTAATTTTTAGCTAACAAGCTTAGTGTGTTGTCAATGTGAGTAAACTGTCGAAGACCTTCATCAATGGAAACTTTTTCATAAAAATGATCTTCTAAGGTGGCTTCTATTTTTGCTGTGCAAATTTGTTGATGCATTAGCACAGTACCTGTGCCTTTGTCAGCTTTCCTAATTCTAAGCTGCTGATCGTTGGTTAACTCCCTTAACGCTGATTTCTCAGTAGACGTCAGATTAAACCATTTATTTTGGCTGTTGGAATTTAAAGCATGTCTAAAGTCATTTTCACAGACTCTCATGAAAGACGCTAAGGTTCTGTGTACAGGAGGATTGAATACGTTTTTTTTCTTTAGAACTGAAACATCTAAGGAATTTCTACTCATGCAGTTCAATGGATGACTGAGGTCGTGTTCTTGATTTTCTTCTTCTTGAGTTCTTGATCTTGTTCATCTCCATTAAGTAACACTTCTAAGTTTAATTTGTGAATGTACAGCCTTAGATCAAGTAGAAGATTTGAAAGGTTGGCCCTTTGGGATGGAATGAAGGTAAAACCTTTATTTAACACATTTAATTGATCTGAGGACAGAGATCTGTCCGACAAGTTAAAAACTGAAGAAAGAGAGTAGAGTTGGCAAATTGAACGTTGTTATTGTGGTAGACATTAGTTGTCTTCTGTATTCGCTTCTTGTGCGAATGTGTCTTGGAGCGATCGAGTGATTCATTTTCCCTCTCCCTCTGCCTTGACCCCTCCCCCTGGCATCTCTTCTCAAGGACACATTTGGGTTGTTCGAGTTTAAAGCATTTTGAACTAAAAAAGGTGGCAGTATTTCACTAAAATCCTGGGAAGAAAACAGAGAAGAGTTAACAAGGTTATTGACTGGTAGTGAATGTATAGGAGGCTCAGGCTGTTGTACATGAGAATCAGGAGAAGGAGGAGCCATGGACAGGGGATGTATTGATCCCCATACTGGAAAAGCCTGCCTCTGGTCTGCATTGGTGTATGTATGTGTATCAACACTGATTTCATGTACATTATATTTATGCCACTGACAGGCATACATGCACATCTACAACTGTGTATTGCCTTTGACACGACATATGTGTGTAACAGTTACACATTCAATTACATATTTGTTTTGGTTGTGTACACCTATCTGTGTATGTAGCAGTGTCTGTTGCTTTTTTACAGTACTTCTGTTTGTGCTTGGTTGTTTGGCTTCCACATGTATGGTCATAGGTTTGGTTCTATCCTCTGGTGGAGTTAATTACCATTGTTAGACCTGCATTTGCTCATCTGTGTGGTTTCGCTTGGCTTACATGTGTACTGCTGAAGGACTAATTGGATATATGTTTTTAATATGTATTGTGATCCTACTTTATTACTCTGGAACACACATCTACAATTGTTCACACACATCTAGGAATGACTGCCACACAGTTTTTGATCTGTCATAATGTGATAGTGCATAGGTAGATATGTTGTTCTGCATTTCACCATGGCTGGTATGCATCCCCAGCCTGTTTGTTAACTTTCCATTACTGTATCATGCAGTGTGCTGTCTGTATAACTTACCCATCCTTACTGTTTTTTTCCAACCTTTGTCTGTCTTGTGTTGTGCTATTTGTTCTGTAGGTATATCTGCTGTGATGATCTTCACCTCCTCTTTCTCTATGTTTATGTTTCCTTCTATGCTACAAAAAAATAATAAAATTGCCCGTGCCCTTCTGACTTTCCTTCAGATTTTCCAATTCCAGCATCCCTCTTGTGTGTATCTATTCTTCATCTATACCCCAATTCTTCTTTTCCATCTTCCACTTTCCTTGTGTGTGTGTGTGTGTGTGTGTGTGTGTGTGTGTGTGTGTGTGTGTGTGTGTGTGTGTGCATTATTTTGTGTTCTTTACACAAGTCCTGAACTCATTGTTATCAAATGTTAGCGATGGAGATATGCCAGTGATTGCCCTTTGCCTTTAATTTGTTTATTAGAAAATTTACAAGCAAATATATTTTAATGGCATATGTATTATGTAGATATTCATAGTTGTCTCTAAGTTTACTGTAAAGATTGATGTAAATATATCTATTACAAATAGCCTTGCAGTTTGACACAAAGATTATAAGCTAGTGGATGACATATGGAAATATCCATAGTTGTTTTTTGAGACTTTTCTGTTTCTACTCCTGCAAACTTATGCTATGAATTCCATGCAGCTTACATAGGGATAGTTGGCATTTTTAAAGTTTTTTTGTCATTATAATGGAGTCAGTTACATTCCATACTTGTCCTTAACCTTAGTCTATAGAGTTTGTTTTTATTTGTATACAGCTATCAGGATTTTTGAATTGTGATCATCTTTCTGTAACTTTTGTACTGTAAAACATAATTGGACAACCATTTCTTATTAATTATGGATTATTTACATATTTCTGTAGAGCATCATTGAAGCTGCGATACTCCATTGTGCATTGAGCTGTTCTGATTTTCTTGTTGTACATTAACATATTGCAATGTTATCTGCAAGTGTCACACTGACATTGGAGTAATGTACCATATTCCATCAGATTTATGGAATCCAGACCCATGAATCTAAGGAAAATGAAAAATTAACATTTTAGAGTACTTTCTGTAAATGTGAATAGTATTAAGAATATAGTAAGAAAAATAGGGATTTTGGAGTGGAGTAATACAAACGATATAGATGTAATTATATTAGAAAACACTATATTTTTAACAAACGAAGAAACATTACAAACAGAGAAACTATGGTGAGGCAAGATAACCTGAAATTTGGGAAATGAGAGATGTTCAGGAATAGCCATTCTCTGTAGAAATACTGTAAAATATTAGATACACCTTTAGCAAGAATTGGAAGATAAACCATTGTAGATTTAAAATGGAAATAAATATATAGAATTATTACCTTATATGATTATACTAATTGTACAGAAAGGGAAAGCTTATTTAATCAGATTTTAGACTATGTAGTGATAAATATGACTATTATAATAACAAGAGGCTTTAATTATGATTTAAGAAGTAGGCAGAAAAAGAAGGAAATTATATAAGAAAATGTTAAAAGTTACAAGATGTGGTAAGTTAAAACTCTGAGACAAAAATTAATTGACTTACAAAAGGCGTATGGATATAACTGAAATACATTACTTTATAGTATCAGAAGGTTTAGTTATAGGAGAAGGGGAGGTAGTTGAAAAAATGATTTTCTGATCATCTTTCAATTTGGCTAGGGAAAAAGGAAAACAAAGAATACATAAAAATAGGCAAAGGAATAAAAAAGATAAATGAGAAAGCATAGAATGAAGAAGGAAAGAGATTACTAATACAGTTATGGAAATATATTATTATGAGAACATTTTATTAAAATTGGTCTGAACAGTCTAAGCACCAGCTTTGTATCAGCTGAAAGGAAAACAGCCACCATTATTCCCTTGCACAAAGGTGCTGTTTCCACTGACCCCAGGAATTATAGACCTATTAGCCTGACTAGCCTTATCTGCAAGGCCATGGAGTAAATCATCATGGATATTATTAACAAAAATATAAGTAATCTCCAAACACTTGACCCTACTCAGTTTGGATTTGTCAAAGGGAGCTCATGCCTGTTAAACCTGGTGAACTTCTTCGAGACAGTCACCAAGGCCCTGGACAAGGGGAAATCTGTGCATACAGCCTACCTGGACTTAGCCAAAGCTTTTGACATTATTCCCCACTCAGGCATCATTGACAAACTCACCCAACTAGACATTAACCATTATATCATTAGATGGATCACTAATTGGCTCACTGATAGAATTCATAAAGTCAAAATAGGGGAACCCACCTCCAACAGCAGACCTATAACCAGTGGTTTTCTACAGGGATCAGTCCTGGGACCTCTACTGTTTGAAATCTATTTTTCTGAAGTACAAGCAAAAACTAAAGGTTTGTGGCTGACAAAATGTGCTGATGACTGCAAACTAGGAGTGGTCATAGAATCTCCAAATGATGTCAGCATCCTACAAGAGGGTCTTACACAAACAAATGATGGGTGCCAAAGTCATGGCCTTAAACAAAGCAATGTTCCTGCCTACCACATCAATAGCAACACTTTCAGTACGTACTCTGTGGTGAGAGACCTGGGCACACAGGTTGACAGCAATCTTACCTTTGACCACCATGTCTCCACAGAGATAAGAAGGGCATTTTATATTGCAAATATCATAAGTAAGGGCATTGCCTCCAGAAAGTTATAACCTCCCTGTACTCTTCCCTCATCAGACCAATAATTGAGTACAGTGCCCTTTTTGTTATGTACCTTTCTAAGCAGCAATTGGAGAAACCACAAAGGTTCCTCACAAGGAAAGGTTAAGGTATTCAGCATATGTCCTATGGAGATCATCTGAAATTACTGTCACTTTATTTTGTTTCATATAGACTATTCAGAGGTGATCTCTGCCTGTGTTGTTGAAAATGCTGAGTGTCCATAAGTCAAATGGTATATGGGTTACCAGCTCTTAAGATCTTAACCTGTTATGTGGCATTAATAAAACCTGTTGGAGGGACAGATTTGTCTCCCAGAGGTTGCCACACCTTTGGAACAGACTCCAACTTTATGTCAAACACAGCACCTCAATGGCCCTCTTCAAACACAATCTGGATGATTGGATGGGTGATTGTAAATTCACCCAGGGGTTCCACCTGTGTCCCTCTTGGACAGGGGCAATAGATGCTGATTGTGGAAATAAGGATAAGAACTTGGCTAGGCTTGTAAAGGCCCTATGGGCATTAACCTAGTGACTTCCTATGATTTTTTCCTATGATCCCATGAATGGTGGATGATATTTAAGGAAAATATAAAAATGTTTTTATAGTGGCAATATAATGTGAGAAATGTAGAGAAAGAAAAATATAAAAAACATATAACTATCCATTGGAAGATTTACAGCACACTGATAGAAAGTACTTTGGTTAAGAAAAAGAATTATATGAAAGAAATCAAGAAAATATGTGAGACTGGTTATTTAAGCAAATATATCTTTTACAAGGGAAAAGAGAAGAAGTATTGAGTTCCTTAAGAAGATTAGTAAAGGAAGATGGTAGTGTAATGAGAGAAAAAATGTAGAAGGAGAAATAAAAAGAAGTAGAACTCAACAAAATATTATGAATAGTGTAGTACAATACATGCAAGAAATATTTAAAGAAAAAGGAGGGTAGTAAAAAATAACATGGAAAGTAAAATAGTTAACAGAAAAAGATGATAGGAGATGGAAAAGGAGATTTATTTGTATGAGTTAGATAAAATGTTAAGATAAGTAAATATATATTTGGCTACAGGATCAGAAGGAATAGGGTATGAACTATATAAAAAAGTATGGGATTAGCAAAAAAATATTTTAGACATTTTGAATGAATGGCCAAATGAAGGTTTTATATAGTGGAATACTTAAATGCATATGGAAGAAGGAAGATAGAAGACAATTAAAAAACTGGAGACAGATTGTTATGAATTATAATGATTATAAGATCTTTATGGAAATAATACAAAACAGATTTGAAACTAAAATGGAAAATATTATGGAAGAGAGTATATAAAGTATAAGGGGGAAGGGTTCCCAAGAATTATTAAAGATAAGTTGTGGATGATACTATGAACAGAAAAGAAGAAGAAGTGAAAATCATGATAGGAGACCTTAAGGCATTTGATACAATTAGACATGAAATCTTATGGGTAAGAATAAAAGATTATAATATAAATGAGAAGGTTAGGAAATTATGCATGCCATTGTATAGTAATAATAAAGTAAAAATACTTGTAAATGGCTGGTTAAGCCAAGAGGTGCATATGAAAAGTGGTGTAAGACAGGGATGCCCAATGATTTGTATATTCTTTGCATTGGTTATGAATGTGATTGCATGTGAAATAAATTACAAAATGAAGGAGGTGGGATATATAACACCCAAAGGGTTATGAATTTCAGCCCTGTTAATATATGCAGATGACATTGCAATAATCGAAGAAAAAACAAAATTTGTATAAAAGAAGTCATAAGTTGCACAAATTAGTGTCTAGAGGTGATAGGAATGTCTTTTAATAAAGAGAAAATAAAGGTTTAGGTGATATAGTAAAGATAGGAGGTATATATTTTACAAGGAATGAAATTTCTCTGTTAGGTATAACATTTAGGAATAAAGATGTAAGCAGAATTCAGTGGGAAAAACAGTAGAAGAAATAAAACAAACCTGTCTTTTCTGAAGAACATAGGTTCCCTCCCACATTCCAAAGACATACAGCAGGTGGATTTGGCACTCTAAATTGTCCCTAGGTGTGAGTGTATGTGCGAGTGCATGGTACGGATGAACTACTGTGGCAGGGCTAGCCACTTAGTGGGGTAAACCTTGGATCTAGATCACTGTCACTGTTGAAGTGATACCCTGACCCCATGTGCAAAAATGGGAAATAGGGTTGAGGATGGATGGATGGATAGTAACTATCATTCAGAAAAAAAGATTATCTGATAAATTCATTACCAATGGGAAAATAGCATACTTAGCACGTGTATTTATGCTGCCAGGAGTATTTGAAAATTATTTTTTTTCATTTATATAGGGTTCTAAATTAAACCCAGTAAAAAGAAGTAAAAATAGGAGTTTTGTATGCAAATAAAAAGTCAAAGTAAAGTAATAAATAAGTAAGGCGGTTTGGGGTGAAGTAACACAGTGGTACATGTTGCTTCATTAAATTTGTACAAAGTGTTAAACTGAGTAAATGAAAAAGATGAGTGATTAGTAAAATTGCATAAATATAACTATGATGAATTTTGAGGTATGGTAAAAAAGAGTAAAAGAGGAAAAAAGGGAGTATAAATGAAGAAATACAGTGTTAACAAGCAAAAAATATTTGAGTGGAAAATAAAAAATTGATAATATAGAAAAAGAAAGAAAAGTATGGTATAAGAATGTAATAATAAAATATTACTATGTAAAACCATGTGAAAATCTAACAAATGAAAACAATTAAAACTATAAAATAAGAAGCGATGGTGAAATATGAAAGTAGAATGCCAAGATTGTTTGTGGAGACTGGTAATAGATAAATTACCCATAAAAGGAAATATGTCATATAAAAAGAAAAGAGGTAGAATATGTTTACATTGGTGAGAAGAAGAAACTACTATACATGTATTTTTGAAATGTAAAAGAATAAAAAGTGTATGCAGAAAGCTAATAGATTTTTTTGAAGATAAAAATAAGTGGATAAAATAAATATGGATATTATCAGAATGGAAGCAAATAATATGTTAAAAGAATAGATAAAATATATTTTATGTCATATAGAAGATATATGGAATGAAAGAATACAATTATATTTAATGGCAAATAGATTTTAACAATATTAAGTAAAATCAGATGGTGGTTATGAAAAAAGGAGTGTGGGTCTAATAGGGATGAAAATTTTGTATGATTGTAAGGAAAATATGAATATGTATAAATATATCTGTATATCTGTAAGTTTGTAAATATTTGTAAATATGTAAATATTTTGTAAATAGGAGTTCTTTTCTGTATATAAATAAAGGGCCACTACTCTCTGGAGGAGGGAAGTGAAGCACTCTGTGGTGCTGCTAGGTGGTGCCAGAAGGGATGCTACTGCAGTGCTATGAATTCCAAGATGGAAGAGGGTGCAGCAGATACAGAGAGAGGATCGGGGGAAAACATACTGAAGAAGGGGAAGAAATTAAATAACTGTTACAGAGTTGGAAATTGGAAGTCTGTAGGCAAAAGTGCCAGTAGCGTTGATGAGGTAGGATTGAGTGGCATGGCAGAGAGAGTATTACAGGAAGAAGAAACTGAGAGGCTGAAAACAGAGGCAACAGTTGGTGAATTGAAAAACTGGAGGTACTCTTGGCTGGTTGAGTAGGCAATTTTAAGGCTTTACCTCTGCAACATGTTTTTTGTTACAAGAAAGAAGAAGTTATGTAGATGCAGCAAGGCATGGAAGAGTGGAAGAAAGAACTGACAGGGAATAAAGATTTGCTGCTTCTAAACAGCCACAGAGAAAATGACCAGTGGTAACAATAAAAAGCAAAAATAATGGCAGTGTGAACAGATATGAAATTATGCACATTATTATTTTGCCACTAGCATTTGTCATTAAAGATGTAAAATTGTTAGTTCATTTTGAAGCTGAAATTTTTATGAAGTGACTTTTGCAAGCTTTAACTTGCTGGTAAATTTTATGACTGAGACTGAAAAAATTAAAACAGTAGTATCATAGAAAGCCTATTGATTTCAGAGTTTGGGACTACAAATTAAACAGAAAAATGTGCAGTTAAGGAATTCAGATATAGATGAATATGAGTTAAAACTGTTTTTTTATTTCACTATGTAGTAAAGTAAATGAAGTTAAAAAAATATATGATAAAATGTGTACACAGGGGGTGGGTTACAATGAATGTTAAGGATGGGAAAATTCAACATATTTCAAGTACAATAATTGTGAATGGTAGGATAGGATTTATTAGGTACTGAGGCCAACTTAAGGCATGTTATTTCTGTGGGAATGAAAATCATTCAGCACAAGACTGTAGCAAACAAAGATGTGGACAAAATGGGGAGAGGTGACATAAAGGAAAAAATTGTAAGCCTTTTTGTAGAAAATGTCAAGAATTTAAACACTTCTGGATTGACTGTCTCATATTACAAAAGAAAGGAGAACACAAAAGGGAAAGATGAAAAGAAAGACAAACAGTAGAAAATATTACTACAGGAGATGTTAAAAGAGAAGGTGTTATGGGGAAAATGGATACTGAAGAAAGATTAAAAATGTAGTTAGAGAAAAAAAAAATACTTCAAAGTGAGATTAGTAATATACAGGAAAAGAACAAATTTGCAAGTTTAGAAAGTGAAGAGGAGGGAAACATGGAGATTGAGAAGAAGAAGAACAAGACAGTGAAATATCAATTGGTGAGAGACAGGAGAAGGAAAAGAAATATATGATCTGGAAATAAAACACAAAAATGGAAAGGATAATATAGGAATGTTAGCATTATATGTGAATAGTATTAGAAATTATATAAGTGGTTTGGTGGTAGTGAAGGAATGGTGTAGAAATGCAAATGACTGCCTTTGCTTACTAGATGCCAGATGTAATAAAGAAGAACAAAGGAAAAGAATACAGGCAGTATGGGGGGCAACTTGTTGGTCAGCATGAAATGAGACATGGGATCTATATCACGTTATTGCAAATTCAAAACGTCGAACGTGAAAATAGCGAAAGTGTTGAAAACTTGAAGTTCCATTTCTGAGATCGCAGTACAGTGAAGATTGGGATATTTGCCCTTTCCTCACTGCAGTGCGATCTTGGAGTTGGAATATATATTTAGCGGGGGGTACAATATGGATTTTGAGTTTCAGAATTTTCGATCTTTTTAGCGTTCAATATTTTCCACCTTCGATAATATGATATAGACGTGAGACATGTTCTAGAATAGGAAATATTATAAAGATTAAGAAATAAGAATCAATATTTAACAATAGTAGTACCGGCCAGGAAGAGTAGTGATGTGATATGAGAATGAGGTAAAAATGTATAAGATTAATAATAATTTATGTATATAATAAGGCAGAGAGGAAAGAATTGTCTGAGGAAATTCAACAATTTGTGTTAGTAAATATGTAAGTAGTGATGGCAACATATTTTAACTGCAACCTTGAGAAAGAAAAGGGGAAAATAACACAAGATATTATGATGCTAAGGGAAGTAATACAATGTGGATATTTAAAAGTAGGAAAGAATAGAGAATAGATATATAAAATGGGAATTTTTACACTGAAATTGTTTAGTTTACTTTAAAGATGTGATGTGAAAGAAATAACAGAGGGAGTACAGATGGTAGAGTTTTCAGATCATAGAGCAGTATGGGCTAGAACAGGCAACAACAGTGAAATTATAAAGGATGGAAAAGGGATAAGGAGATTAAAAGAATAATTTAAATAGGAGGAAGACATGATAAGAGAAAAGAAAATATTATGGACAGCTCATATGGCAAAGAGACTATTTTATAAAAATTGGACTCAGTGGTAGGTAATTTATAAGCAGAAATATAAAAAGAAAATAATAATAAGTGAAAATAATAAAAGAAATAAGATGAAATATAAATACATTTTATGGAATTAGGAGAATTGGGTAGAATAAAGGGAGTGACAAAATGAGGGAAAAAGAAAAACAGATGTATGAAAAGAATAGAGGAAAAGTAAAAATAATATTTAATAGACAAAGATTTTTTTTCTGAAAGGAAAGAAAGAAAGAAAGAAAGAAAGAAAGAAAGAAAGAGGAAGCTTTCCCTTTTTTAGGAAAATAAGTAAAAATGAGAAAAAGAAGGATGGATGCAATTTTAGATGGCTAAGGATACATGAAATACAAACAAGAAGATATCATTGAGGTAGTAGAGAACTTTGTAGAGAAAATATATAACAATTAGGAAATGAATGGGCAAAAGAATGGGAAATGATAATTCAAAAAGTAAAGTTTTTTTAGAACGTGTCATATCAATAGAAGAAATAGAAAAAGTAATAAATAAAGGTAAAATAAATCACCATCAGGATTGGATGGTATACATTATAAGTATTATAAGAAATGAATAAGGATGAATGAGAAGTTTTTTAATAATTAATGAATGGATAAAGAATGGTATAAAGGAAGACGATATATAGGGTGATGCCAAGGTGGGAGGGGGATACAAGGTCAAATGAATAGTCATTCTGACTGTTTTGACTGTTCTTGGTTTTGGGGATTTCCTGAAATCTTTATGGAACTCCCCTTGCCATTTCTTCTTAAACATATGTTTACCTGCATTTTGTTGAGGCTGTTTATTTCGTTTTTGTCAAAACTGGATGAGAGGATCTAAAAAACAAGATGGATTAAGATCACCTGATTTGAAGGAATATTTTAGAGCTAAAAGTTGAGGCTCATATCCATAACACAAGCAGAAAAATATAATTTGGAGTGGAAAGGGATGATGATGAAGCAGGTGCAAATTCAAGAAATAAGGAGAGGGAGAGATTTTGGATGCAGATCCTTAAGAATAATAACAACATCTATGCAGAATATTATATTTACAAAGTAGCAGAAAGTATACTAAGAACTGTTGGTTTCATCCTGTGAAAGGAGAAGGAAGATTTTGCCGATAGAAATGACTGTAATTAGGGATACAGAGAAAAGGCAAGATAGGTTTGGAATTTACTGGACAAAACTAGCAAGGGAACCAATGTATTGGGAACAAATAATTAGAGAGGGAAAGGTAAAAGAATGGTAAGAAGCCATCAGATATCAGGGACTGATATATGAGTATAGGCAAAGAGAAAGGTATAGGGGATTCCTAACTGAAAGACCTGCTCTAGTAGAGTTTTTAATTGTATCTAGAACATAATCTGCTGTTAACAAAGAGATAATTAGTGAGTATACAAAATACTGCACTGTAACTATAGGAATCAATCAGAGGAGATTAGAAAAGGTTGGGAAGAGAGAACGGATAAGCAACTCACAAGGAAACAATGGAAGGATATATGTATGGCTCCCAGCTATGCAACTAAGTCCAAAATATTTAGGATTTTTGATTGGAAGTATTTGCATAGGTATTTTATAACCCAAGCAGACTCCAAAGAATTTTTCTTTAGGTAGATGAGAAATGTTTGAGGTTTGATAGGGAAGAAAGAGGTAACGGAACATATGTTTTGGGAGTGTAGATAGTTGGCAAACTTTAAAAATTTCCTACAGAGTACTCTGTCAGAAAGATTGTGTGAGCAAGTGGGTGTAACTAAGGAAATGATTTTTGAGCTGGGATACAGGATCTGAATTGTCTAGACATAGTAAGGCCTTGGTAATTTTAATTTTGGTGATTGCCAAAAATGCAATTAATAGAAACTGGAAATCAAAGGCAAAACCAATTGTATTTGAAGTATTGAATACTGTAACAGAGATAAAAGAACTGGAATTGGGATCTTTGGAAAAAAGGGTATGACCAAATTACATAAAAAAATGGAAATTCTGGGAACAATATATGCAGAATAATGTTTTACAGAAGGAGATAGATTTATGGGAATGCAGGAATTGATCAATTTTATGTAATGTTGTATTGATGATAACTATACAAAAAATATATGTGATGCATAATGTTTGCAACTGGGAATATATTAATATGGTTTGTTTTCTTTTACATAAATGTATTTTTGCCTAGGTCGTACATGATAATTCAATAAATGTGTCAAAAAGAAAATGAAAAAAGGAAGCAGTAATATTTATGTAGACATGATAAGATAATGTACATAAGTATATGGATTAAAAAGAATTCTATTATGACAACTAAAGATATGTGGTAATAGGTTCCTATTGTATCTTCTAAGACGCAAATTGTCAAATGTGTGTTTATCAAACTTAAAAGAATGAAATTTTAAAACAGCGAAAGGGCATATAAGCAATTTCTTTCCCTGGGAAAGAAATCGCTTGGGTGCCTCTGATACTTTGCCATTTTCCCCACTGTAGTGCGTCTTGGAGTTGGTATATTTAGTTAGGGGGGTGTGGGAGGCAAGCCCCCCACTTTCTTTTGTTTGTAGCGATCTTTTTTTTTATTGGGCCAAGCAATTTCTTTCACAGGGAAAGAAATAGCTTATATGCCATTTCACTGTTTTAAATTTTCGTTCTTTTAAGTTCAATAAAGACACATTTGAAGGTTTGGGTCTTTGAAGATATAATAGGGACCCGTGGTAATTGACTAAATAAAATATAACACAAAATTGGAAAACAGAATCTTTTGATTATGGATATGGATACAAAGATATAAGTGGTGAAAATGTTTCTAGTCTTTTTAGCTTTACATTTTTATCAGTCAGAGGAGAAATTTAGGACCATAATCAATGAAGAGTTGAAGGAAATTATTTGGGAGAGGAAGAGGGTAAAAGATAAGTGGGATAAGGTAATTCTTCCCACAGAACAAGGTTGCTTAGGATTACCTGATTTGAATGGATGTTTTAAAGCTATGCAATTAAGGCAAATATGCATAACACAAGCAGAATGACATAAGTCAAAGTGGAAAGGAATGATGATGAAACTGGGGGAGTTTGAAAAGTAAGATGAGAGCAAAAGTTTGGATGCAGGTCATTAAGCAGAACTGCCCCCACCATGGAGAAAATTATATACATAAAGTAGTAGAAAGTATTCTAAGAACTAAGCAACATGAAAATGGAGAAAGGAGATTTTGCCAATAGGAATGAATCCAAGTAGGGGTATAGAAAGTAGACAAGAGGGGGCTAGAATTTACTGAAGAAAATTAGCAAAGGAATTAAGGTTTTAAAGACAAATAACTATACAGGGAAAGGTAATAAGAGTAGATTGAGGCTATTCAGAAGTCTGGACTGCAGGTCAGAAACTGCATTCATTACCTTCTGTAACAGGGATTGATATCAGAGTATAGGGAAAGATAAACAGATAGGGATTATTACATGAAAGACCAGCTCTTGTAGCACTTTTAGTTAAGTCTAGAACATAAGTTGTTGTTAAGCTGTTAAGGTTATAATTAATAGGACATATAAAATATTGCATTTTGACTATAAGAATCAATCTGAGGACATTAGAAAAGATTGGCAAAACAGAATGGAAAGACAATATAGAAAGAAATGGGAGAGTATCTGTATGGCTCCCAAGTTTGTAACAAAATGCAGAAGGTTTTGAATTTTTGTTTGGAAGTGTTTGCATAGGTATTTTTATTCACAATGCGGAATTTGGAAAAAAAATCTTCAGGTAGATAGAAAATGCTGGATGTATGATGGGCACACTTTTTGATTACCTCTGAAGCAGAGGAACCAAAAGCTAAATCTCTATCCAAAGAAGAATTTAAATTTCATTTGTTAAATCATCTGGGAGATTCTGAGAATGCACTCAGGCAAACATCCTGAAAATAGTACCATTGGCCGTAGCCCTTGAGGTATTATCAGTTGAGTCATACATACATTGTAAACAATGAGTAGTGACTTGTACAACAGAAGAAACTAAATTATCTAAAGCAGATGTTTTCCCCACAAGAAGAAACTGCAGATACAACATTTATTTATTTATTTATTTTATTTTACATTTGTTGACCGGGCTAGTCTAGCTGGATACATGTCCATTTTCAGTAGAGGCCCGGGTAGAAAAGCTCCAAGAAAGACATACAAAGAAATATAAAAGCCATAATAGATCAAATTAAAAAAAATACAAAAGTCAAAACAGATAAAACTAAAAACTACAATTGTAATAAAAACATAACTTTTTTTTGTTTTATATATATTCAAATACAATAATCAGTGAGGATAACATTAGCAGTAAGCATCAATGGGTAATGTACAATAGATGGTCAATATGCAATATACATACATTTTATTTGCAATAATATGGTATTTTGCTGCTCTAGGGTAATATTATGAGTTTCAGAGTAAAAGTTAGTCAGGGTTAGTATAGGTGCATAGCCAGTGTGTCTTAAGAAATAGCTTTAGTTTCATTTTAAAGAGTGAAAGAGAAATTTGAGTTGTAAGTTCAGTAGGTAGTAAATTCTGTAGCTTTCCTACAGAGTTAGAGTACAGGGAGTCATCTGATGCGTTATTGGATCTAGAAGTGTTGATCAGTAGTTTGTTTGAGGAGCGTAAGTTCTTGAGGTTTTTGTAAGGTGTAATGATGGTAGAGAGTATTGGAGTGTTGTAAGTTCTTGAGGTTTTTGTAAGGTGTAATGATGGTAGAGAGTATTGGAGTGTTGGTGGGTTGATGAGGAGCGTAAGTTCTTGAGGTTTTTGTAAGGTTTAATGATGGTAGAGAGTATTGGAGTGTTGGTGGGTTGATGAGGAGCGTAAGTTCTTGAGGTTTTTGTAAGGTGTAATGATGGTAGAGAGTATTGGAGTGTTGGTGGGTTGATGAGGAGCGTAAGTTCTTGAGGTTTTTGTAAGGTGTAATGATGGTAGAGAGTATTGGAGTGTTGGTGGGTCGATGCAGGGTCTTGTGGACAATGGCAAGCTGGAGAAATTAAAGATGGTTAAGAAATTCTAGCCAGTCTAGTTGTTTTAGGTTCAGACAGTGATGAGTCCTGAAGGGAGAGCCTGTAGCAAATCTAGCAATATTATTGTAGGATGTTGCCAGTTTGTTGAGGTTATTTTTTGAAAGGTTTGTATATATAGGGGAAGCATAGAGCAGAGTTGAGATTAAGTGGGTCCTGGCTATAGTGGTCCTAGCCACTGGTGTAAGAAAGGGCTTGACTCTGTAAAGGGATCCCAGTTTTTTGTTCACTGATTTTATTGTGCTGTTTATATGACTATCAAAGTTGGGGTTGCTGTCTATTGTTATTCCTAAGAGTTTAGTGGTTGTGTCTGGAGAAATAACAGTGCCAACATTAGATGTGAGTGCGAGATGAATAGGGGTGGAGTTTCGGGTTGGTGTAAAGAGTAACAGTTTAGTTTTTTTAGGGTTAAGGAGGAGCATTGCTCATACTTTCACAATCAGGGAAATAAACTTTAACATATGAGTCTGACTATTCAAAATTCTGAAAATCAAAGTTGCAGAAGCATACACATTTTCCAAATAGTTATCAATAATCTTCCCGTCCTTATCATAAAGAGTAAAATTGGAATTGACTGAATGTTTAGCAGCAGCAGAATTAACTAAATTTATAGCTGCTGGGACAGGTTAGGGAAGGGTGTATAACAATGTAAAAGGCTGAGGAACCTTATACATTCTACCTCCTTTTTTAGGGGCAGCGGATTGACTGTCAGAAAAATTGCAGACAGTGACACACACACACACACACACACACACACACACACACACACACACACACACACACACACACACACACACACACACACACACACACACACACACACACATCCTTCAAAGCTGACAGAACTGGAGGAATGGGTGAAAATTCTGAAAATTCCTTCTGTAAAAGCTCATAGTATTTTCTGAAGGACTGTGAAACCTCAGTGTTCTCCCATTGAAAACACTAAAATAGTCCCAGAGAAAGAGAAAGAAACTGAGCTCTCCTCTGAGTCTGAATAAGAAATCTGAAGAGAAAACCCTGTAGCCATCCCTTCACCTTCCAGTCCAGATTCAGAATCCTGAATCCCTTCAGGAAACGAGGCATCCCTCTTTCTTTAACCAGAAACTACCTTACAAGAAGGATCAAAAGTCTGAATTAAACCCTGATCCAGACCCAGTAAACTATTCCTGGGGAGTGAAATTTGGGTTTACCTTTACATGATTGAAAGTCAAATGGTCGTACATGCACATCTGCGAACCAGATATGCAAATTCCATAACGCTGAATTCCTGAAATGTCATAAAATAATCGAATTTTGACATTTCCAAATGCACCACTGCTGAAACAAGTGCTACCGTGGGTCAAAAAGGGGGCAACATTTTGTAATTCGGCGCTTCGGTTTTTGCAATTTTGGAATTTCACAGTTTACAGTTCGCAGCAGTGGGTTCGAAGATTTGACCATCAAACATGTAAAGGTAAACCAAAATTTGAAGAGTAGAAGATACAAGTTTATTTTTCTGTTTATTTTTGACAGGGGAAATAGGGCCAACAATGTTACTAATGGCAACAGCAGCTTCAGTAGTGGTGGGTACAACATTTGGACAGAACATGGAAGTCTTACCTGTTCCCTCTCCCAGGACTGACAAGAGTGCCTCTTCCTTACCCACTGAGGGGACCCCAACAGCTGCAGAGGATGTGGCTAAACTGTACTCCATAGTGGCTCTAAGTATGACACCAGAGAGATCCTGGGTGAAAGATGAGCGATTGAGTAACAAACAATCATCACAGCAGAATCAACCACCTGTGGCTGAGGCAAATTGCAACCTGATATGGTAGCAAAGGCTATTTACTTAACCTTTTCTTTCTATGGCTGAAAGAAGGACTGACTGTGGGATTGGTAGTTTTCTCCTTGGTTAAGTTGAAAATGGTGCCTCTTTATCAGGGAAAACAAGCAGCAAAAGCAGGAAAAATCAAAAGCCTTTAAAAGTCACTTTCCTCACACAAAGCACAGTAAAAAGCACTTTAAAATACTCTGGCAGCCCCCAAAAGTAAAATGACAGTAATTTCTTCACAGAAAAAATGTTTTTCAATTACTTTGAGCAACTTTTATATGACAGGAAAAAAGTGCACTCTCATTTAAAAATATAATACAATCATGTGACAGACAGTCCATTAAAATTCAAACTCCTGTTTTAAAAATAACTTTCCTAAACAGGAAAGTATTAATAAACAATTTTTAAAATGGAAAGTTTTTCCCAAAATGGAACTTATTTGCCCAACAAAGGGACAGCACAAGCTGGCTGTCCATCCTCAGATGCCTTGGAAGACCATACTCTTCAGTGGCATGAAAGGTCTGAAGGGCTTGGCACCCAGTCCAGACATTTTAGTCAGCGTGCCTTGAGCTGACTGACAGTTTGGGCATGTGGAAGGTTCCTTAAAGCTTTGCAAACTGGCTATTATGCCCTATGCAGAATATAACCCATATGGCTATCAGTGATTAATATGATGAATGTTTTTAATTCTCCCTGAAATTAACCTCCCTAACGCATTTCCTTGGGAGAAGCACTTCTTGCCCATTATATACTGCATTATGGGATAAGTGCACTTTAGTATTCTTTAACATTTGGCAGTCTGGAAACCCATTTTTCAAAGCTGTTACACTGAAATTCTTTCCTTTCATTTTCCTTGTTTGATTTGGGGCTACGAAAATAACAAACCTTCTTTACTTGCATTTGATTTGAGGCTATTAAAATAACGTATCTTCTTTACTTGCCTGACTTGTGTGCTTTTCTGCATTTTTTCCCTTAGAACATTTCTGAAATTTGACTGTAAAGGTCCAGTACACTTACTAGTTTACCAAATGGGAATGAGTGAATGACTGAGTGAGTGAATGAATGCGCTAAAGTATCAATCATTTTGGATTTTGCAGAATCAATGTATTTTCTGTACATGTGGACTGTTGTGAAAATACAGCTAACAGATTACATTGAATTTATGTATTGTAAAGCAGCTCAAAGGGTAAAAGCACTATAATTTTAGAGGGCAGGCTGTTAGGATGCAGCACCTGTATTACCTAGAAAATTTCCTTCTCATACTGTGTGGTCAAAAAACTTGCTCAGCCTCTGTTTAAGATGTTTTGATATGTTGCAGATACAGAGCACAATAATTAGGAGCACAATTATTTTTCCAGGCTTTGTACTTTCTTGTTTCTTGTTATTTTCAGAATACTACATATAAACAGCTCTATGTATGTCTTTGCACACAGACAAAATATTTTGGCCACTGAAAGCCATTTGAGCAAAGTAAATCTGAACTAAAGCACAGCAATCAGAATGACTTAGATCAATTACTTCATCATACAAATGTTTTGATGGGGAACGGCCTCATGAAATATTAAAGACACTATTTCTGCCTGGATGAAGCTTCATATGCTGAGTTATTTCATCTCCTTAATCATTAAAAAGTACAAGGCCGATCACTCACTGCTTTCAGTGCCTTGTACAGTCAGAGAATTTATTCTTTGGTTTGCTTTATTTACAAAACAGAAGTATGCACATTGAAATAAACACACTTGTATGCATTGCAAGAAATCTGTACAAGCTAAGTCATTCAGGCATTAATTTAAAGTAGCTCACCTTTTGCATTTTTAAGTGAGTGTACTGTTAAAAATAATGAAAGCAAATATATCCTATTTAAAAAAGAAAGCTTGTGCTAACTATGTTCCTCATATTTATGTTCTGTCTCTTCCTCTTTTTATTGTTGTAGCTTAAATCCCATGAGTTCTGTCAGGTGACATTCATTTTTATACTTCTTCTTTTGAAAAGAGCCTGTTTGCATTCCAGATAACTGGCCTTTCCTGAATATATTTAGTTATGTGCCATTAGATTGCGTTCTGAGACTTGTAGAACTCTCTGTATGAGTAATTATAACATGGAACAGACTTTCTATCCTGTAATAAGAATGATTTATTAAAACACATATACAGATAGTATAGGAAGTGTTAATTAGCTGAAATGTCATTGAAACCTTGTATACTCACTACAATTTCCAGGACACTACTTATAAAGTAGATTAAGCTGTTATAGAAACAGCAACGTGGTGGTTTATCATATTATAAATAGCTTGGGAATATTACTTGGTAATGCAACTGCAGATTATATAATAAATCATAAATAAATCTGCTTTATGTCATTTTAAAGTATGCTTCAATGAATGATGCCTTCAGCTTCATGTTCTTAAGCTCATTCAAGTACATTTTTGCTCGGGAGTTATTTATTTCAAAGGGATATATGTAGGTTTTTGAAAGAGAAAATTATTTTATGTAGAACTGGCAACCACTTTCAGTCAGCAACACTACTATGATTAATCATGACATTTAAAAAAAAAAGGGTAAATGCTGGTGACCTTTTAATAGATGTGAAGAAACAAAGAGCCCATAATTCCATTTATATAGTTTATTTATTTACTCCAGTGACTCATACTTAGCAATGTAAAACCATAAAAAAAAACAAAAAAACGATAAAGTCTTCATCTCAGTGTAAGCAGATAATAGCACGTTGCTATTTGAAATAAAAATACAAACACCTCTCCTATGGTAAAGATTAGCTTTTTGCTGCAATTCACTGAATCCACTTGCAGTGCTAAAAATACAGATCATCAAGCTAAAGAAAGAGCTGTTAAATACCAAGGTAATATCGATTTGCTAAACTGTGTCAAACACCTTTGCCAAACTGTTGCAAAGAACTATACTATCTCCTTGTTACACCCCCTTACATACAAACACTGATTATCACTTAATGCACTACTGACTACTTGAAAATTGTGATTCTGCATTCAGGAATGAAGCAGTACCATTTTACTATACTGCCAATCTGCCTCATAAGCTTGCAATCAGGATAGCCATCATCTTCATGCCACCCTTCCTAGTGCTCTGCCCTGGCATGATCTTATACACAACTGACATGCCCCCTCCCCCATGATCTCCAGTGAAAAGCATTGGAGCTCCTCTAGCCTTTTGCCACTTGCCTTTCCTCCATAACATGGATCTTTTCGGTAACTTTCCTCTGAATTCCTTCCAACAGCCTTATAATCTTTTTGCTTATTTGACATCCAAAACTGCATGCACTACTCAAAGTAGAGAATGGCAAAAGAGCTATTGAATGGAAACATTGCATCTTTGCTTTGGAGTGTATCCCTCTGAGGATAAACACTAATATTCTCTTTAGTGTTGCCAGTGTTTTCTCACTGTGCTCCTAGTGGCCCATTCTTGTTTTTGTTTGAAAAATAGTCCTTATTGATCTTTTTACAAGCAAATACATGTGCATATGCTCTCTTTCATTGAAACACAGAAAAGTCTACATTCCAAATGTTGACCAGAAAACGTCAACAACACAAACGTTGACATGCTACTACACATGCACTGAGAAGCAACCTGCTGCATGCAAAATTTAAAATAAAAAAAAAAAAATTTCCAGGGGGTCAAGCACCCCCTCCTCATTATAATACTAAGTCTAAGATTGCACAAAATCAGGGAAAAGGAATATTCCACAAACTCTGAGAATTTTGTGATCTCACACACCAAATCTCTGCTAATCGACCAAAAGCTGTTGACTAAACAGATGTCAACCAAACAGAATGTTAACAAATAAAGTACATCATCAATGTATACCAAATCATCTTCATAGATTCCACATTGCTTAATCAAATAAAAATGCAGTATATTATTCTTCCGTAGATAAATTCACTCCTTCATTTTTGCTAGAACCTAATATTGTTACTAATATAATCCTATATACAGTGGCTCAGATTTACATTCATACATCTCCCTTTATTAAGCATCACAGTAAAAACATGTTCTAATAAATGGCTTAATGAGAAACAATTATTCCTCTATATAAATGAGTTTTATGCAACTTATCCACAGAACACTCTGATATCTCATAATCATGTCTTCCCTTCACCATCTCTTCAATGACCCATTTCTATGCATCCTAGCACTAAAAACTGTTATACTGCCTGAGATACCATATCAGGATTTCTGTCCCATAAGTACCCTCCATACCAAAACACTCAAATTCAAGCACACTTCACAGAGCCTCTCAGATCTACATTGGGCCAGGTACTCCAGGGGATCCATAGTATCGATGGAATCACAATATTGGTCCTCCAACAATAAGTGGTCAGGGGTATACCCCTCACCAATATTCCTGTTAACCATACTCTCAGACATATTGGGTTTTGGGTAACATCTTTTCTCTTTATACTCTAAGATGTCCCTATTTAACTTCTTAATTTTTCTCTTAATAGCCAGTGAACATTTTTTGTCAACATTTTCCAATATGGTCCGATACCTTTTTTTTTATGGGTCCTGTTTAACTGATCCATCTATCTATTTTTTATTCACTGAACGCCTTTTAAAATGGGTATAAATGTCAAGGGTTTTAATTGTTGTGGTATCTGATGAAGTCTATGTATTTACTGGACAAAAACATATGTCTACATTGGTAGCATTCATGTTTTTGAGTGTTAAATAAAGCTGTGGTTTGGGTTACATCGTAGGTTACACTTCGTGAAGTGTGCTTAAATTCTAGTGTTTTGATGTACCTTTTGCCAGTGGTGGCTGGTGACTTCAAATCAAAGGGGGGCTGCAGGAGACAGCTGAATGGGTGGGGCCAACAGGGAAGGGTGTGGTCAACTAAAGGGGTGGAGCTATGGTACAATGGGATCAATGCTTGACATGCTTATTTACATGAAATAAATGCTCAGTCAGTATGGCGCATGCAGAATACTCTACACAGCACACATTGTTACATACACACACACACACACACACACACACACTCATTAGTTTGAACACTTACCTCTGCGGTATACTGCAAACAGTACTTTGTTTCTGCACCTGAGGAGAAGCTGTGGTATGGAACACATCAGGTCATACTGGATTTCTTTTTTCCCCCCTTTCTCATTGAGGCTCACAAGGGACAGTTTAAAGTTTCCCAAGCAAATACACCATCACTGCTTTAAAGCATATATAACAATATCCATTTTATAATGTACATGCCCTTTTGTTGCAAATATTTAAAAGGAATAAAGGAATGTTTTTCAATTACATGAAAAGAAAAGCCCTAATATGACCAAATGCAAGCTCACTGTCAAGATGACAGTCTGCACCTGAAATGTTCAAGTCCTGGCAGCTAAAATGTCTGTAGCCATCTGTACAGCACAGAGGGCTATAGCTCTGAATTCAACCTACATGACTCTGGTTCTGTCAGTGGCTGAGAGATGCAGGAGCCAGTGAGGAGTGGTCGGAGTGAGTAGATGATGATGGCTCACCCATTCTAGAGTGACAAATGGCAGCTTGGTCATTTGTGATGCCAATATCAAAGCAAGGTTTGGGGTATGACAGGCAGTGCAACTTTAAGGACATACTCACCAACAAGCATGATGGTGACACACAGTAAGCAGCACATGGACAACTTAAAGAAGAATATGCAATGCCATGGAGCTGCTTCTACCATTGGCAGTGACTCCATTGGTCAGGGTAAAAAGTGTCTTCACATTATGGTGGTCTAGAAAATGTCTCTTGCAGCATCATGGTCTTGCCACAGAGGTGCAATGATGAACATATGGATAGATGGATGGAAAGGGGCTTGATGATCAGCAGGTATTATATCTACCTAAAAGAAGATGTAGTTTAGTGTGTGGATCCTCCATCTTGCATTCAATAAGCAGAGTTATTGCTAATTCAATATGGGCAAAACTGAATCATTTCATTGATGGTCTACATGGACTTGTTGAAAAATGGCCAACTCTTGTATCCATAAGGTGTAAGGACAGACAATGGCATGTAACTTGGATTTTTTTTTTCATAGAATGAAAGAACAAACTTTGACTCTATCTATAAAGTGACATATTTTATGAGAGTACACGTAAAAAAAAGTGACCTAATTTATGACACTCTTTGTCAATTAACCTATTTACTCTTTGATCAGGCTTTACTAACAGGGACAGGCGTTAGAAGCTGCATAGACTGTACAGCAGAGTTTGCTACAACTGCACTCTAAATGGGAGTTAAAAATCAGCATACCCCACCAAACAGTCTGGTAGCTACACTAAATGAAAATAAACTGCAGGTACTGAAAAACTACAACCACCAATTTTGTACATGTCAAGTGGTGAAAAAGGAACTAACTTATGCCTCAATTTTTAATCAACTCCCACTCATATAATTCACTCAGATAATTCCATTCTGACCAGATCTCTGATAGAAGTAAAATATGAATTAACCAGACCATTCCATGACATGCTACCATATTATACACAGATGCAGAGAGGCTTTTATCTAAGAGTATAACATTGCTCCCATGTTATGTATTTGTACTATACAGAAGACATCATATTCATAACTATGTATATACCTTCACTTCTGCAAAGCCAGTAAGGTCAGTTCCTTCTAACATCGATATGGAAGGGCTGAAACTTGCATCGCCAAAAGTCAACCATATAGAACTGCTGGACTTGCCCACCCTGCAGGACCAATGGTATAATTTACTCTTGTGGCCGGAAGTGCAGAGTCCTTCATGATTTGTGTTTTTCACTCCTTCATGTTTTCAGTAATAGCAGTTTAAGTCATTCTGTCTTGATGTTTAGGAATCAACCTTTCTGACTTCTTTCAAGCGATAATGCGCACACACTCACACACACACACACACACACACACACACACACACACACACACACACACACACACACACACACAGTTTTTATACAAACATGCATTTTTCTGATGCTCAGATAAAATTTACAGCTCATGATGGATTATTTCAAACAGTATTTTACAGGTATTTAGTAAAACTGTGAAAGAAAATTATAATTTTAACATTTTACAGAAAAAAGGAAAATGGTCACAATTACAAATTTTTAGTGCAGCGGTCAGTTACAGTGGTATATTTTGGATAGTTTTATTTCTCTTTTAGGACACAGCAAAGTATCCTGGCCAGTCAGCTGTTGTAGTTGTGTCTAACAGTGCTTCATGTAGCACCAGACAACAGCACCACCACCTTGCTTGAAACAATGTTCCATCTGTTTTGTCACTGATACCAGTAATTTCCTTACAGACAGCTGGCTCATTTCTACTACCTGTCTCTAGTGCAGGCAACACATGAAAAACTTTAGCCATCTGTGAGTAGAGGTCCTGTTCAGTCTGGGTCACTTAGATTGCTGTTGGACTACAGTGACATCTTTATCAAGAGCAGGAAGCAGGACAGCTTAAACACCCAGCAGTGTTTCCTGTCTTTTGCATGCAAAATTATTTTTACAACAAGACATCCACCAGGTTCATTCTTAGCAAGAAAGGTTTGGTGGTGTATAAAATAACAAGCTTTCTTAAAAACATTGATCAAATAAAAGTCTATTCAGAGTAACTTTAAAGCCACTGTAAAGGCTACAACAATGCACTGAGAGCCTCTTCCCAGAACATACATTAAAGAAAGGAAAGACAAACTTGATAATTCAAGGTAAGGGGTACAATTGTCAGCATTTCACTGACTATATATGATAGAGTGTGTTGCACAAAGGTGGAATGGTTGGCATATGAACAAATGTCAGAATGAAAGTGTAACTGAGATTTTCCTTGTGTTTATAATGAATATGTATTGTTCAACATCAAAAATGCTTAATTTTTAAAAATGTCATTGGTTGCTGTGTACTGTCTTATCCTTATAAGTTGCAAAGTTCCCAAAGAGCAGACAGCATATCCACAAGAAAGGACAGATAGATCCACACCAAAGTGTATGATTTAGCGCTTTCATTTTTTAATACAAACTTCATCAGAATCACAATGAATACATACACTGACCCAATAAATACCCTCAACCCTTACAAAATTAACATACATAATTATTGACATCATCATCAATTAATGAAAAACACACCCATATAAAAATCAGTTAAAGTTACATATGCATATACTGAAAATTGAAACTCAACCATTAGCCCATGAGCTCCACACCATAATATATTGCAACACCGATATTAATGCAAATAGCCCTCTGTTTTTAATCTATGGATAGAGCTAGCTGAAATGTTAGAATTCAGCCCTGGATAGTGTGATGCGTTTGTTTTAAGTTGCCATCTTAATTCTTTAGACTCTAAAAAATCATTGAGTGGACCACCTCTTTCTCCTGAAATAACTTGAAATAACTTGATCAAGCACAGAAAATTTAAATGAGTGTCCATGGTTATTAACAGCATGTACAGCCAATACATTTTTTATATCTTGTTTCTTAATGTCATAAAGATGTTGGTATATTCTACTCCTAAGGGCATTAATAGTTTTACCAATATAAAAACAGGGGCATTTAGTGCACTTCCCTATATAAACTATTTCCTTACTACTGCATGTAAACTTCTTTTTGTGTTTAAAACTGCCATAATTGGGTATGAATATTTCCTTGCCTTCAGAAATAACTTGACATTGTGAACAAAATCCACATTTAAACATACCCATAGTACCAGAATATTGTTCCATATTATTCTCCAACACTATCCAGGGCTGAATTCTAACATTTCAGTTAGCTCTTTCCATAGATTAAAAACAGAGGGCTATTTGCATCAATATTGGTGTTGCAATATATTATGGTGTGGAGCTCATGGGCTAATGGTTGAGTTTCAATTTTCAGTATATGCATATGTAACTTTAACTGATTTTTATATGGGTGTGTTTTCATTAATTGATGATGATGTCAGTAATTATGTATGTTAATTTTGTAAGGGTTGAGGGTATTTATTGGGTCAGTGTATGTATTCATTGTGATTCTGATGAAGTTTTTATTAAAAAATGAAAGCGCTAAATCATACACTTTGGTGTGGATCTATCTGTCCTTTCTTGTGAATTATCAGTTTTTGGTCATGGTGCTGTTTTAAGCAGACAGGATATCATACCTTATAATGTAGTAACTGAATGGCATGCTCCGAGGGCCAATAATATGAACCCACAGAGGCCATACATGGTTCCAGAGACAAGTAAGCAATGGCAAACAGAGGAGGCTAGGACTATAGGAGATGGTAGTATCATTCATACTGGCAGCAGTGAGTGCCAACCGACTTGCCGTAGCACGGGAAAATGCAGTTATAGTGTTACCACTGTGCAGAAAGCAACAGTGAGTTGAAGGCATACTGTCACTTATAGGACTGCATACTAGACTAGAGCAAGCATTTGGCAGCTCTTTTTTCAACCTTCAGTCATTGTAATCAGATACTAAGCCCTAACCCCGACTTTTTTATATTCTTTTTTCCCATCCTTTATTATAAGCAGTAGAGGGTCAGCCTTTTGCTAAAGAAATGCTTATTTTGATATCCATGTCCTTGTCTGATCAAAAGTGGCCATTCTCAGGCATAATCTGAGCTGACAGTCACAAAATGTTTACAAATGAAACAACAAAATAATACATCCCAAAGCCATGAGTGCCTCTGTTTTATCAGATGTGACTAGTTTAAATTAATGGTGATATTTTGCAACTAGAGAGCCTTAAATATCCTACAAAAAAAAGTAAAAAAAATGTTAGACATACATGGGGATAAACAAATGTAAAAAAATAATAGTTTGGGGGTGTACTCTTCCCCTTTACTATTGCTACACAGATCACTGTTACTAAACTAACATCTAAAGCTTCAGTATTGTTCAGTCACTGAACAAACCACTAAATAAATAAATGTTCACATTTATGTTAAATGCTGTATTCTAAGTACCTTTCATGTGCCTCACTTCAGTTTTGTTTTCCTTTTGTCACTTCAGGTTTGTTTTCCTTTTGTCACTTCAGGTTTGTTTTCCTTTTGTCACTTCAGTTTTGTTTTCCTTTTGTCACTTCAGGTTTGTTTTCCTTTTGTCACTTCAGTTTTGTTTTCCTTTTGTCACTTCAGGTTTGTTTTCCTTTTGTCACTTCAGTTTTGTTTTCCTTTTGTCACTACAGGTTTGTTTTCCTTTTGTCACTTCAGGTTTGTTTTCCTTTTGTCGCTTCAGGCTTGTTTTCCTTTTGTCACTTCAGGTTTGTTTTCCTTTTGTCACTACAGTTTTGTTTTCCTTGTGTCACTACAGTTTTGCCATCATACCATTTCCAGCCAAGTGCTAACTCTTCATTTTTAGGTGACTACACATATAACTTTCCTGAGCTAAACTCTAAATATAAATTTATAGTTAAGTTAATAATCTGTAAATAAAAGTTAGTATATAGGTCTTTTGACTCCTGTGAAATCTACTTTTGCACTGTATCATTCTTACAAATTATAAAACTCAACCAAAAATCCTGTGACATCCCAGACTGCATGTAGCTGTACCTAGCATGCCTGTACTAGTAAAGAAGCATTACAAATGTGAAGAATGGCACTGCGATGTCTAAGGATTCTACAGAATAGTGACAATGCCAAATAATTCCTCCTCTGCTTTACTAGTTTCTTTACCTGTGTGCCTCGTTTTTATCCATATCTCTTCACCTACTCCTGTTCCACCTTTAGTGATGTTCTATAGCAAAGAAACTATTTCACACCATAAAAACACTTTACTTTTGTCTAGGCAAATACTGGAGAAGGCTACACACTATTCCTGTAGGGAACATTTCATATTAGAAAAAGAAATATTGTGCAGGATAAGCAACTTTTAAGTAAAGGTGTCAGCATTTAACACTTCTTTTAACATACTATCATACTGTGCTACACATACATACCACCAAGAAGAAAAGAAACTCTGTACTTCTTCTTTTTCAGCCAGAGAACGAAATAGGCCACCAACGCCAAGCAATAAAATCCACCACAACTTAGTCGAGTCAAGTCCACAAGCCACAACCAAAACTGTCTGCAACTGTTTGATTCTCGCTCTTTTCCCAGCACATAAAGCCCGGGAAGAGAGCGACAACCAATCAGCAGCATTTAGCCCAGCAAGCGCGTCATGACGTGCCTGCGGACGTCGCAGTCTGAGCCCCTTCCAATTCTATGCGGTTTGGAACCGCATAGACTTCTGGGCATCACAATGATGCCTTAATTACTCCCCCAGGCTGCGATGAAAACAAAACAAAAAAATCTATTTAAAACCACTGCAACCCGAGGCGGTTACAGTGAGCATGCACATACTTCCAAGTCGCGGACGCGGAGAGACCTGGCTACAAATTTGTTGTTTTTAAACTAAAAAATAAAAAAGGTACTTTTATTCTTTTATTTTTATTTATTCTTGCATTTTCTGAGGGGACTGCAGTCCGGCAGTCCAATGCCACGAGCCGCCCCTGCCTTTTGCACACAGTCTCCCTAATTTTGTACCCTCCATACCAAGTCTTCATGATAAACTTCCCATCCCCTCTTAATCCATAATTATAATTTCCTTACAACTTCCCTAGAAACCATCTGTTAGTGTGCAGGCAAACATGCCCAGCTTGTTGTTGTAAGGCAGCACAGTGCTGAGAATCCTAAATATGTCTTGCCTCCCCCTCCCGAAAGCATCTTATTCTTCCCAAAGTCCTTTCCAGTGAATAAGCCTTCTCTTCATACTGTGTCACCTCTAATTGTGTATCTCTTTCTCCTAATTAGCAGCATCTTCTTGTATTAAGCCAACCCAGTTAACCAACATAGGATCCTGCAGGTCCTGTTTGATTCCCGATATACCCCTTCCAGGGGACACTGCTAACGTGCAATATTCATATACAACTGCATCTAATATGCTAGACATATAGCCTTCGCCAAAATGTCATCAGTCTTTCCAAATACAACATGCCTCTTCCATTCTAAATTTCACCAAGTCTGCCTTTCAGAAATACAAACAGTGAAGAAGGCAGAAATCATAAAATGTGCCTTTCATTTATTAACTGGAAGTCCAGTAACATCAACTTATCATTATAATCTCAATGTAGTTCTCCTTCTTTATCTTGGAATATGAAGGAAACATAGCATGGCTGTCAGCAATGTTCAACCTTCCCAGCCCTAAAGCACGAAGCCATACAATTATATAATACTCCATGCATAGCTTCCTTACTGCAGAGCATCCCATAACTTCTTTGACAACTTTTGAACCTCTAGCGAAATTTTCATTAGACATATAGACTCAGTCATCGTTGAAATGGCAAACCTTCTCTTCTATTTACAAACATTTATGAAAAACACAATCTATATCCTAAAATAAGTACTTATACAAATATCTACATTAATCTTAAACCTATTATTCAATTAGAACTGCCATAATATATCTGTAAATACTGTCCTTTTCTCATAAAATGCATCCATCTCTCACCCAACAAATTATCTATGTATTCTAAAATAATATTATAGGGCATACTTCAACTAGAACTTTTCAAGTTACACTACAGCAAGGAACCAAGTTGCTGAGCACATATGGCAAGCATTCAACTCTGTGAAAGAATTAACTGGAATCATTTTTGCAGGATGGTATACTCTCCCCTGCACACTCAGACCCCTAAGATTTTATATACCAGCTGAATGGTCACAACGACATGTAGAAAAGGATAATTTGTGAAAGCAAGTGAATTATTGCCAGTGCGCACATAGAAATCACACTACCAATGATTTCATTGGAAAGTAGTGATTGGAGAGTTAAGCATCAGTGAGATCAACTTGACCAATCAGTGCACTCAGTCTTCAAGGTTACCTGAAATTCACAAGAAATCACAGAATATTTCAAATATCTCATTCTTACAGGAAGTCATCAACAAATAAAAGTTTGTTACACCACAATTTTTTCAATATGTTCATGCAGCAGGTAACAACCGACAATGTTTTATATCCAATTCAAAGTGTGTATCAAAGTCTCTTTTATGGTCTCCAGTTATCATACACCATGTTCCTGTTACCTCACCTGCAATCTTATTCATTTGAGGCTGTTTAAGCTGAACTTTTCCAATTCCTACACTGGCAGCAATGATACAGATGACCCTGTTAAGTCATAAAATATCCCAACTTCAAATGTTTTGTATTAGATATTATAGCACTGTTTGTCTAGTAGCCAATATACATTAAAATCTTACTTTTTACTGTTAGCTGTCCTAACAGTCAGCAGTTTAATCTTCATACCAATACATTTGTCTGTAGCTTGCTCTGACTGTTTGAAATACAATAATGGCATGATTTGCTATCCTGACTTTTAGAAGAATTGCTGTACATACAGTAAAAACCTTATTAGCATTCCTTGCGATTAAGGCACAAATGAACCGAGCTAAGCAGCAAATTATATTTATAACATTGGCTAATATTACAAATTAATTGAACTACTTGACTAGGATTCAATAAAAACCTCATCACTCATGTTTATTGTCCAGTATGAGTTGGTCAATTAAAGTAATGACAAAAATAAATGATTCAGGCAGCAGTACAGCTGCATTGCGAAAGAGCTCATTATCGACCTATTACTATGTCTCTGACTCAAACACTATCATAGTCAGACCTGACTGTTATAGTGTTTTCCTTAGCAGTCCACGCATTATGGTAGCTTCGACACCTCCCTACTTCCACACACACACACACACACACACACACACACACACACACACACACACACACACACACACACATACACACACACACACACACATGCATACACACGCACACATACACACACACGCGCATGAACGTGCACACACATACACAGACGCACAGACATGCGCACACACACACACACACACACACACACACACACACACACACACACACACACACACACACACACACACACACACACATGCACTTCCAGACATTCCCACACATACACAAAAATATCCTCTCATCAACAATCAAGCCCCCTCAACACTCAGTCACAGCCTTGAAAACACTCATCCATATACTTGCACATATTAACCAACGCAGACACACATGATTACTCATATGCACAAAAACACACACTTACATACATACAATCCTGAGTTTCAATCCCCTACCTAATCCCCCAAGTGCAACCTGTCATACAGACACAAACACACACACCCACACACACACACACACACACACACACACACACACACACACACACACACACACACACACACACACACACACACACACACACACACACACACTAACACACCCTGGCATCTTATATCTTTACTGAACTTAAATGCACTCCAAAGACTCTGATAAGAATGAATGGGTACCCCCTTGACTGATCACTTTTTTCCTCTTGACTAAAATTTTACTAAACCAATGAATTCAGGTAGTCAGTCAGCCAAGCAAGACAGGAACTGAGGACACTTCCATGAAGAGCAAATGGATAATTAGCATGCAGCGGCTTAGACCAATAGACTGCTTTTTGCGCTAAGCCACCCATACAGAATCCTCAGTGGTAGATTGGTGTCTGAATTTGAAAGGCTTAGCATGATTTGGAATCCTTCCAAGCTAAGGTTTCTACATTGCATTGTGCTTTTCTCAGTCCCAAGGCATAACTATTAATCTTCAAGTAATCACTTTCCACCCAACAGCAAACAAGACTTCTAAACATTTAACTGTAGATATCATTGTCTAGTAATATATCATAATATTAATGCATCATAATAACACATGAATTACTATTAATAATTATAAATTAATAATTAATAATTAATAGTAATATATCATAATTGCATACCTGACAAATGACAGACCTAGTAGTCTAACATAGCATTAAATAACCAAAGCATAAGATGTAAATAGTTTGCTCTCCCTTTATTCCCCTCCCTAACATTTATGCTTGTTCTACCACTCTGCCATTACTAGACTCAGACTCTTTGTAACCTTTTAATCATCCATTTCAATATATGACTGATACGTTATGTAAACACCATTCCTTTTATTGCCTCTGTATCACAAATTACCAGCATTCATATCATGTAGACTGACGGCTGCATCCTTATGTATCTGTACCTTGAATCTTATGTTAATTTTTATCCTTTGTATTTTGTTTTTATCTTTGTATTTTGTAATGTGGAGCTTATCTCCCTGGGCCTCCACTGAAAATGGGCTCCTGAGCCCAGTGGACCTCCCCGGTCATCAAACTGAAATAAATAAATAAATAAATAAATAAATATATTTCACGACAAGTGTTGTAACTGTACAACATGCCATGATGCTGTAACTGATTATTTGATCATCCAGATAACTTATCATATCCCCTTTTAAACCTGAATAAGGTGCAACTTATTCCAACTCTGGAATACTGAATAAGATTTGTCAATGAGTGCCATTCCAAATTACTGTAACAGTATGACTAAAACCAAAACAATTTTAACATTTGTGTCACTGACAAAATGCTAAAGTGGAGTAACAACTCATATCAGAAAAACTGGTACCTCTCTGTCAAAAAGCAATAGTACAGTTGACTTTGTTAAGGCAGGACAGCCACAGCAACTGGAATTTATATTGTATAATTCTTTAATTGATACGTTTTGTACTATAACTTTATGCAAAGAACATCAGTAACTAACTATATGTTTTACTACTGCTCACAGTCAAAAAATACAACTCTAACTAGTAGCAATGACATACGTCAATGAAAAAGCTGTCATATTTTAACTAAACATCTAGTAAACTTGACACACTATTACCATTTCAGTTTAGCACTGCCTCACTTGTGGTATAGTGGAACAGCAACTTGAGTGACTACAGCCCAGGTGGAGCAAACTAGATTAGAGGCTTGGGGTAATGAGCATGCCTATCCTGGATGGGGTGGGAATGCATGATTGGTGGAGAGCCTGCTGAGCTCAGGTGGAGGCTTAAGTTCACTTCATGACAGACAGACTAGGTGTGTGGAAGAGCTGGAAGACAGGCTGCTCAGGGCTTGGCGGAGGAGCATTTTTAAGCCACTCCGGTCTGCCTTCCAAGCTGAGGGGAACAACTAATGTCAACATACTGGGAGGGGCAATAAGGCCAGGCATAATTATCTGGTACAGCATACTCTTGGCAACATATCCCATGTTTCCTACTGGGATCCCTTGCTTCCCATGTTAACATGTTTTCCACCAGAATCCGTCACTTCCCATATGCTACTGAAAAAAAGCACCATGAGGTCAGCTTCTAAAAATGTTGGGTTTCAAACTTGAGCTGGAGTCATATAGGGGACAACCTGAGAGGACCAACTGGGGAATCTAAGAGTTTTGTTGGTACAGCAACCTGGGGAACATTTGGAGATCTTACACTAGAAGTAAAATTCAAAAAATTAGGATTTTGCAATTAAAGCCAACTTGTCTTAACGTATTAAAGATGCTTACTCTAAAGGCTGGTTTCAGACCCATATAACTGAAAATGTGAGTATAATTTTGATGCTTTAACTCAATAAAAATGCTCAGCTTGTTTTAACATTTAAGCATTACTACTGCACTTAGTAGACTATCTTGTTGAACTGAAACTATTGTAACTAATTATGTGGTACAAGTTACTGTCCCTTATCAAATTCAGTTATTTCTATGCCAAAGTCATGCTTGCATCAGTGCAGCATAATATCCAATTTTCATAGGTCCATAGGTGTATACAAGGCTAAAGACCTTTATAAGCCTAGCCCTGCAACCCAAATGTGACCCACAAATTTGATTTGTATAGGGGATGATTTACTGCCTGCATCTGTCCATCAGAGACACAGGCACCAGTCCAGGGGTGAATTAAGCAATAACTGATGACATTGGTGTGGTATATTAAGATTTATCCACGGTTGGTGTGGTTTAATCACGAGGGTGAAGCCCAAGTGATTAAATAAAGCCAACCGTAGGTAAATCTTAATATACCATACCATGGAATTGGTTATTGCTATTATACAATAATATTATTTAAGAAAAAAATACTTACTTTTCTTAAATAATGTCTTTGTATGATGGTGCTGTACTGTCTTTCTGCAGCTGGTAATATCCTGGTGCCTTTTTTTTTATATACTTCTTATGCGTATGGGACATGCATTCCCACACATACCCAGTACATCAGTGCTTTGGAAAGGCAGCAACAGAGAAAAGGTCTCCATTGCTCTGCTTTTGTTTTCTTTTTTATTTATTTATTTATTTATTTATTTTTATTTAAAAAAAAAAGTTTCGGACAGTTTAGGGGTAGGATAGAGACAGAATGGAGGATATACAAAGAAAATCAGGTATGTGTCTTTAGTTTTAAATAACGTACCTACTTTTCCTAGTATTTTCTCCATGCTGTCTCTCTCGTATGTCAAAAATAAACAAATAAATAAATAAATAAATAAATAAAATTTACAGACTATACCAATGGAAAAAAGTCCGGGCGACTGGAACTTTTTCCGTTGGTATATTCTTGGATTTACAACGGGCATGCTGGTTGGGCTGGCAAATCAGTGTGCTCATTTTAGAATATTAATGGCTAGTCATTGTATAATTTCTAATTACCAATCCATTGGTCTAAGTTAGGATTAAATAGGGTTAAGGAGGAACTCTGCTTCACATCTTTGAGGAGCCTGTTCCAGAGAATGGGAATTCTCTGGGAAACATATCTGTCTCTCCAGCATGTCCTATTAGTGTTCCAAGCAAAATTTAGGTCTTTTGACCTAATAGTTATGATGCTGATTGTTTTGCAGATGTGCAGAAGGTTCATCAAAACAGGGTCCATGGATGCATTATACACCAGGCAAAGATCACCTCTCAGAAGACTGTATGATACTAAGTAAAGGGACAGGGCTTTGAGGTGATCAGTGTAGGACATTTTGTCTCATTCCTGTATTCTTTTTGTAAGGAAACTTTGTGGACTTTCCAGTTGCTACATGTGTGTGGTCAAGTACATACCAAAGGGGGCATTATACTATATGTTGGTGTGATGCCCCACCACTGGCCCAGTAATCAAGGAGCCTCAATCCTCACCAGTAGCACCAGTGAGGGACGTAGATTGGGAGGATGACAAGTACACACACAGAGACCACAGTCAGTCTGGGGGCTGGTTTTCCCTCTTTGTTCAGATCCCCAGTAAGACTCCCCATTGGCACAGCTATAGAGCTGAGATCTCAGCTGAGTGGCCAAGCCAAGACCTCCAGCACCCTTTCTGTCCAACCAGTGCTTTATGTCCCTGCCCAGGTAGCTGACACACACACACACTCTTTGAGATTTGATTTCTACACACACACACACACACACACACACACACACACACACACACACACACACACACACACACACACAGCTGGTAAAGACTGGCACAAGTTTACTAGCTATGCCCCCTTCTGCCTAGACTATAAGGTAGTTTTGACTGCCACCAGCCACTCTTTTTCAGCTACTTTAAGGCCCTTAACAAAGGCTGTCCAATCTTACTGTGTAATGTTACTATTAATCCAAATGGTAGTTTGACCAAGAGCAAGGCTATTAGGAGTGCCCCACAGTCTCACTAAATAAATATGTGAGTACTCTCAGAACTTAAATATGTCTTACAAGTATCAACCACAATGTAAGATTTAAATATATTTAATAATAAATAATAAAAGAACAAAAACATACTCAGTAAATAATCACAGTTACATCAGAGTTCAAAATCACAGGAAATATTTAAAACAACATTGCAGGACAGTCTCAAATAAATAAAGAAAACATCTAAGTTATACTTCACTATATTCCTGACTGTATCTAAGAGATGTTAATATACCCTAGTTAACTTACTTACAGAGCAATGAGCAGGCAGATGTGGTGAGTGGATGTTATTGTCATGTCAAAGACAAAATACAAAATGCTCAGTCTCTCTATCTCTCAGAGAGTTCTTAAGTTAATATCCCAAATATTACTGCTGGGATAATTTGCAGAATGACATCACTTCTTGTCATCTGACTCTATCCCAGGTGAAACCCTCCACTGATTTTAGCATCTACCTGTGAAACACATAAACAAGGGCCCTTCTTAGATGTAAGACAGATCCTGGAAGTCATAAAACAATAAACACTTCCAAGACAATGCAAAAAACTTCTAGTTCTAGACATTATGTCTGCTACTGCACTGAAATGAAAGATAACATATCTTTTGTTCATGGCTCAGCCATAAAGTAAGTCAACCTCAAACAGTCTTCTGAAGTTTTGCAAGTTATTCTCCTGTGTTTCAGTCTCCCTGTTAAAATATATACATCTAAACACTTAAAATAGTGCATATACATTTCTGGTCAGTACTTTACAAAATATCTCTTCAGAACACATGTCTGTACAATATGACATACAGTTCTAATACATCTGTAACACAAGCATCCTACATGAGCATGTTGACATTCACAAATGACACACAACCACTTACAACATTCCAGGTAGCTGGGCTGGCAATAAAGCCTTCTGTCGTGCTTCTATATAAATCATATTAATATTCACAAATATATAATTATTTACAAAATTCCAGCTAGCTGAGCTGGCAGTATTTCCTTTTGTCACAGCTGGGTCTGATGAGAGCTGAGAGCAGTGGTAAAATGACCTCTCTGTTCCTAGATTCCATGCCCTTACCTATAAGCTAAGTAACATAGAAGGATTTTCTTACTACCTTGGACACATGATGTTCGAAGGTAAGGTTATTATCTACAGAGTTCCCAGATTTCCTGACTAGTGATTCAAGTTTTACAGGTGTTTTACTGATGACATAGTTACCCTGGGGTGACTGTTTTCCCAAAAGGATATATTGGGTTTTAAGCCATGTCTTTGGCACCAAGCATTTGTCTGTGTTACACCTTCCTGAAGGGTGTTCTTGAGCTGTGGGGGGGGGGGGATTCAGTGACTACTCTCAGTTTGCAGTCATTTGCAAACATGGTCAACCAGAGGTCTTTGACATTACCTTTGACCTCAGTGAAGTAGATGCCAAAGAAGAGCGGGCCCAGCACAGAGCCCTAAGGGAGTCCACTGGTGACCGGCCTCTTTGTGAAGGTGGTCTCACTGATCCTAACCTCTTGGGTCAATCTTTGACCCAGCTAGCTATCCAACATGTTATAAAGGGATTTATGCCTTGTTCCATTAGTATGTTGACAATAATCAAGTGGGGTATTGTTTCAAATGCTTTAGTCATATTTAGCTAGGCAGTCTACATCAGTTTCACCTCATCCATTGCCTTGGCAACCTCTTTAAAGAAGTCCATCAAGTTTGGTAAACATGATTTTCCTTTGACAAAGGCAAACTCGGATGGATCCAGTGTCTGGAGGTCTCCTAGGTTTTTGCTGTTAATTTCCATGGCTTTGCGAATAAGACTAGTCAGACTAGTGGGTCACCAGTTTCCAGGATCTGGGGTAGGGTTTGGTGCAATTGTTAAGATCTTTACCTCACAGACACAACATTTATTCTGACCACTAGGGTTGGGGAGTTAACATAATGGTTAAGGTGTTTACCTCACAGACACAAGGTACAGGATTTGATTCTCATGAAAAGGAAATTTGTATAATTTAAAATGACCCACAAGGACACTTTCCCTAATACTTAGCTATGACTCTATAATCAACCGGTTCTATTGGGGTGGGGTTAGTATAATAGTTAAGGTGTTTACCTCACAGACACATGGTACAGGGTTTGAAAGAAAAATTGGCTAGGCTTAAAATGGTCTACAGAGGCAGCTAACCTAGTACTTACCTATGGACTTATGTCAAAGGTCATCCCTTATGAAGGGGGGGTGATCATCACAGTCCTCCGTTTTATGCTACCTAACTAATACATATAGTAAATATCCACGATTTCATATTTACCATTGCCATCACTGATATCTTCTCATTGTATAAAGTTTCATGACAAATAACCATTATAGTATTTAAACAATCCAATTACATTTGTGTGCAAAGTTTCAAACTCTATTACCATCTTGCTCCAGGTGCTCTACACACAAACAGTTTCCCTTTTCCATTTTCTTCTGTTTGATTGTCCCATTCATCTGCTTCCATCAAGCTTCCCATGTCTTCCACCTTATGAGGTAACTACATCTCTTTTTTCTTAGAGATTTTTTCTACTTTGTTTGTGGACCACAAAGCCTATTTGCATTGGAGATACCATTCATCTCCAACCACTGTTGGTATTCCTCCAAAGAGGGTAGAGATGGTCATTATATAGATGGTCTCAATGGTAGTTCGTGCCTTCAGCAACATTCCAGTAGTGAGGGCATGTTTATTAAAGCTATCGCATCCTCTGGACAGAAGATGGATGTCTGAATCACCCTGGGGACTGCTTCCACCAAAGTGAGACAATGATCAAAAATTCACCTTGTGACTGCCTCTCACAACAACACACATCCTCTAAGGAACTGCAACATTGAATGGCTCTAGACTGCTCCCCCATAACTCCCAGGACAGGCACAGACACCCTCCCAGTTCTTTCAAGTACTAGAAAAAAACTGTAATCGGTAGATAAGGGATCAAGTCAAAACTAAAAAACAACAAGCTCCTGTAAAAATTTTTCCAGAAGACCAATAGTTTCACCCCTTCATCACTTTAATAATAACTTCTTCAAAAATGCAAAAGATCAAATAATTAACAACTATAAATGTTTATCTAAATCAGATGATTTAAAAAACACAAATCAAGGAATTCCTTACAATGAATACAGATAAAAGACATGTTAAAAAAACACCAAAATTAAGAACAATGTAAAAACCTAAAACTTACATAAAAAATTGTTAATAAACTTTATCTTCAACTCATTTTGACAGACTTTTGGTATGAACATTATCCCATAAACCAGGTCTGATTACAACATTTCATTTTATTTAGCAGTAGATTTTTTTTATTTTATTTACCAATACATTTCCTTAGATGGTAATATAGAAAACACTAATTTTTGCAATTCCATGCATCCCCAAACCAATGACAAACACAATAGATTTCTTAAAGGTATTACATTCAAAGGAATGCTTATAAAGGGCATTCAACATAACATGAATTATGCTCTCTGGGATGGTAATGAAATAGGATTGGTGATTTTATGAATTCTTCTACTGGATTTCTAAGTCACTTATTGAGTATTGGTCCAAAACATATATTGCATGTTTAGATACTTTCCTTTATGCAGAAAATATTTTTTTTAGGGTATAGAGGAAGCCTATGTTTTCAAATTTCTATTTACATGCAGACAATGGATATCCATTCTGCATGAAAAGAATGTTGTCAAAGGAGAGGTCAAACTTATTTCAAGGTTCATGTCAGATGAAAATTTTCTTACTGAATTCAAAACATATAAACTTCTGGGTACTATAACACTTTTGTTGAACATTTATTTGATTATGTAAAATACATACTGACTGCTCTACTATTTTAGAACATGGATGACCCCTAGCCATCATCATCTCTTTTCTGCTTATGAAAGGAGTCGCCACAGTGGAACAATGGTCTGCAGAATGATTGGCAGTGGAGTTTTATGGTGTCGAGTTGCCAGCCCATTGCCCAACCTTCCACAGAAGACACACACACACACACACACACACACACACACACACACACACACACACACACACACACACACACTGGTACCTAGGGCCAATTTAAAGTGTCCAATCCACCTACAGCATGTCTTTTCAATGTGGGAGGAAACCGGAGCACCCGGAGGAAACCCACATGACCACAGGGAGGACATGCAGACTCCGCACAGAAGGCACCCCAGCTGAGAATCAAACCAGAGAACCTCTTGCTGTGAGGTGGCAATGTTAACCACTGCACTACTGCGGCTGCCCAATGGGAGACCACTAGCCAACTAACCATTATTGGGGGGGGTAAGGACTATCGTGTGCCCTGCTCTATTATTTAATGAATGGATTTTCTTGAGATTGAAAATATTTCTTGGGATTCAGAAGGCTTACTGATAACTGTAATGTATTCAATAAAATTCTTATCACATTTTTTTGTGCTTTCTAGTCACACAGAAAAATTACACTAAGTATACATGCAGTCTACACTTTGTGGTAACCTGATGAATCCCTGTCAGTGTTTAAAGCTGCAAGAATATCAGTAAGAAAACTAAAATTAGGAGGAAGAAGGTGTGAGTTATGTCTGTGTTGTCTGTCACTCAGAACAGTGTACACTTAGTGTGGGATATGTCTTTTATCTGCTTTTATTATAAGGAATGTCTTGATTTTTAGTTTTTGCTCCACAGGAGTTGTCTACATCAGTGATTTTTCTCTGAATGGTCATCTTCACCTTCAAAATCATAAACAGTAGCTGCCCATCTGACAAAATCACTTCAATAAAGCAAGAAATGTCAGTTTATATTCAGTATTTATCTATTAAACTCCCTAACTGCCTCAACAAACCGTAATAGCTGTTGTAACATAACCTTTGAATAATTGTGATCTATATAAGGTGTTCATCTAGCTACATTGAATGATTTATTGGTTGCCACATCTGTCACAATACGTGTTTCATTTAATACCTTGATATCTATTGAACTATAATTATTTCATTTCAGGCTGAGCCAAAGGGAAGTGGACTGTTTTCTTGACTTTCAACGAAGTCTTCATAAATCTAATAAACGGCTCTACATTAGTTTTCACAAAAGCCAGCAAATCAACCCCTTCTTCTCCTTAAAGTACACCAGTCAGTCAGTCTCACATTCTTTTCCCCATCCATTGTCTTCCATTGAAAACAACTGTTGCCTTACGTATTTCATATGGCCCAACAATCTCATCAACTTTCTGACTAACGGACATTATGACAGAGTGTTGTACATGTAAATACTCACAATCCTTAACTTCTGACTTTTCCACTTTTTCTGACATATAAATCAGAAATCCTACCATTAGTATTTTCCAGAAAACGTGTTTAAACTCAGTCATATCAACTTTTTGGTATCATCTTCGAAATTCTTTGGTTGAGCTGACAGCTCTTGTTTGTCACTGCTAATTATTTCTACCACTGTGCACACATTTCCTGTATTTTTTCCATTTCTTCTCCCATCATTTACATCATTTAACATGTAACTCAGGGCAATGTGATGAAACTCACCTCCAGTGACCTAGTTTAACAAAAAAAAAATATATATACACACACACACACACACACACACACACACACACACACACACACACACACATACACACACACACACATATATGGATCTACTTAAACTGATCAAATATGATTTATGCTGATGTGCATAACTAAGTGCAGAGAAAAGCACCAGTGTGGGTAAAATAGGCAGCAAACAGCAGGCAGCAGGTAAAAAAAAATCAAAGTATGGAAACACAGCAGTCACAATTTAAACTAGCCAGAGGTAAAGTAGGCAGCAGGTAAAATAAATCCAAGTTTAATGCATACACAAACATGAGCAAATAAAAGGGATACCTCTTTTCCAATACATTGATGACTCAACATCATCATCAGCCACCTTTTTTCCCATTTTTCTACATGGGGTTGGGGTATCATGTTAACTGTTGCCAACTCTCCCGGTTCAGTGCCACACTCCTGCCTTCTTCAACAGTCATACCTGACTGTCACAGATCTCCATTCACACAATCCATCCACCTTTTTGCTGGATGTCCTCGTTTCCTCTTATCTTCTTCCTGTCTGTCCCAAATATTCTTCAACAGATTGTCTTTTGTTTTTCTACACATGTGCTCAAACCATCGTAATCTGTTCTCTTTGATCTTTGCTGCAATTGGAGCTACTTTGGCTTCTGCTCTTATGTCCTCATTTCTTCGCCTGTCCCACAGTGTGCATCTTATAACCTTTCTCAGGCACTTCATTTCTATCACCTCTAGCTTCTTCAACTGTTCTGCCTTTACTGCCCAGGTTTCTGTACTATACAGTAGTACTGGTCACATCACTGTCTTGTACACCTTCCTTTTCAGCTTCTTTGGCAATCTTCTGTCATATACTACACCTGATACTCTATGCCAGTTGGCTGCAGCCCCTCTGATTCTAGCTTTGACCTCTTCATTCAGACTACCCTTCTCCTCAACTACCCCTCCCAGAGACTTGAAGCTGTTTACCTGTTCCACTATCTTCCCTTCTATCTCTATTCTCAGTTTCTTCTGATTTCCCCAATTTGCTGCCATTACCACCGTCTTATCTGTACTTAATTTCATTCCATGTGCCTTCAGATTTGCATTCCATTCTCCTATCCTTTGCTGAAGTTCTAGCTCAGAGTCTGCCTGCACTGCCACATCATCTGCATACAATAGATTTGTTGATCCCTCCCCTCCAACCTGTTTGCTTATGTAGTCTATCACTAGTATGAACAGCAGTGGGCTCAGAGCTGAACCCTGATGTACACCCACTCCCACTGGGAACCCCTCTGTGAGGCCGAACACTGTTTGTACTTGAGTCATTGGGTCTTTGTACATAGCCTGCACTAATTCTACCAATGTTTCTGGCACTTCAAACCACCATAGTACTACCAAGATCAGCTTTCTTGGGACATTATCATATGCTTTCTCCAAGTCTAGGAATGCCCAGTTGGACTCTCTCCTCATCTGTAGCTTCTTCTCAAGTATCTGTCTCAATGCAAACACGGGTCAATTGTGCTGCATCCTGATCTGAATCCGAACTGCTCATCTCCCATCTTACATTCTACTAATCTGCGTATCTGTTTATCAATCACCCTGTCCAGAACTTTCGGGTAATCTGATAGGAGTTTGATGCCTCTGTACTGCCCACAGTTGTGGATGTCCCCTTTGTTTTTGTACACTGGCACAAGTATGCTTATTCTCCAGTCATCTGGGATATGCCTTTCTCTCCACACTGCTATCAGTATCCTCAGGAGCCATTTCTCCCCTATCTCATCCAGCATTTTTATCATATCTGCTGTAACCTTATATGAGCCTACTGCTTTCCCTGACTTCATCAGATTCATCACATTTATGACTCAACATTTCTCCAAAATTCTTCGAGCATCCAGGTCTTGACAAACAAGGTTCAAGATAGACTAAATATATTAAATGATTTGTTAAAGCACAGGAAAACAATTAGGGAAACAATTAGTTAATGAACACCACTGTGTAACACAAAAAGGCAATCTGGCTCCCACTTAACCAAAGAGCTGTCTTGCTCATAGGATCTCAACTGTTCAAATTCCGACTTGAACATATTCTCCCTCCTTTATCATCAAAACTAATAAGACACACCCCTGCATACAACCTGTGAAACTTGAGCTACTCAGGTATTAAAACACAAATCCCACACTCCAAGCTACATATCTCTGACCATGTATTCACATTTTTTGGTCCCAAACTGTGGGAGTTTCTCCCAACTGAAATTAAAGACCTATCCTCTTATTCCAAGTTCTATTCTCTACTAAAATCCAATTTAGTTAATCAAGCAGAAAATACCTGTTATGCCTCAGGTCACAATACTTAAGTCAACTTTAACTCTTCTTCACTCTAACTCGTCCACTAAGATCTTTTACACCTTTTCATGTCTCTAAATTTATTTTACTGTAATGTCGCAAAACTTTTGAAACTTTTGTACATATTGTAAACTAATAAATTGGCTTTACCATATATGAAAAGCATTACCCTGCCATTGTAGTGTTTGACTGTTACTTATGTGTTATTGTACTGTTGTCTATTTTGCAGGTTTGGTCAGTTTTTGACCCCTGGGGAGAGACTGAAATTGGTAAGAACTGATCAGTGCTCTGCTCTGGTAGACAAATTCAAATAAGTAAATGCTTACATACATACATACATACATACATACATGCATACATACATGCATACATACATACATGCATACATACATAGCATAAAAACACAAAGCCATGCTAATACTTTTCAGTAACCTAGCAAACCAAGTACATGACACTGTAATGAAGAAGACATGCAAGGATCAGCAGTACTGGATGAAGTACCTTGGTAAAGCGATTGATAAGAAACAGAGCATCGAGGATCACGTTGAGGCAACAACGATAAGTCTTACAGTTGTCAATACCATGATATGAATCAGTCATTCTGAGAAACCTGTAAGAACAGCAGCATGAAACTGAATACCATGTACAAGAGAAGTGCTAAACTTTCTCTAACCACTCTTTTTCTGTCACTGTTTAGCTTTAAAAAGCATAGACTATAAAAGTTAAAATCCAAAATATTTATTCGCCATTCATATACAGTTTACTCCATAAACTCCCTGCCCTGACAAGGCTGGATTATCAACTTGGAAAAAACTAAAATCCACTAATAAACAATTCTCTAAAATTGTGCTGTTAAACACTAGAATCACAATTAACAGTGGTAATCAGCCATAGGACAACAGCAAATAAAACACTTGATTCGGATTTCTTTTTTAAGTCTGAATGAAGTGTCTACCGGCTTCCTGATGCTCTTATTGGTTGCTTGCAATCCAAAAAAATATGATCATGTCTTTCCGATCATAACCAGAGCTTTGCTCTTGAGGCGAATCTCTTGACATCCATGTCTCGAACACATAATGTCCTGAGACATGATCATAATCCTCTATGTTACACATGACTTGTATGTTTGCAGTCCCTCCATCCTCTGCTGTATTATAATAGTTGTTTAATAGTTGTACAATTAACTGGTATGAGCTCTGAGGTTAATAAAGTTATCTGGCATATGTAGAGCAATACCGTTCCTTTTAACCAGTCACAATACAGCACACGCAAGTGCACACACACACACACACACACACACACACACACACACACACACACACACACACACACACACACACACACACACACACACTCACACCTACACACAGCACACATGCACACACACACACACACACACACACACACACACACACAGAAATGAACACACACACACACACACACACACACACACACACACACACACACACACACACACACACACACACACACACACACACACACACACACACACACACACACACACACACACACACACACACACACACACACACACACACACACACACACACACACACACACACACACAGACACACACACACACACACACACACACACACACACACACACACACACACACACACACACACACACACACACACACACACACACACACACACACACACACACACACACACACACACACACACACACACACAAATGCACACACACACACACACACACACACACACACACACACACACACACACACACACACACACACACACACACACACACACACACACACACACACATATGCAAAGAAAGCCTTCTGCTTAGGCACTGTTAGAAACGAAAATATTAGCTCTTATTTGGGATTCAGACCTAAGATCTCCAACACTCTGTGCTGGTGTCACTGCCTAACTGAAAAAAAACTCTTATGGGAAAACTCAGCACTTGTCTTTCCAGAGACTTTTGCTGGTCCAGCATTCTTGGCACCACTATGGAATACTAGAGGCCTTGGATATGGACATCAGTAAGAGCTAATATTTTTCTTTATACTTATTACTATAAACAGATAATTACAATTTTAATATAAACAGCTGAATTTTTATATTATGACTGTAGTTCTTTAAAATGTTATGTTATGCCCTTTAACCATGTAATGCCTACTAGCTACAGTCTCACTGTACTGAAACTGAGATATTTTTCTCCCCAGAACCCTTCTGTAAATGGGCTATGTGCAGAAGGGCAATAGCAGTTTAAGAAAATAATTGTAACTTAACAAGGATTTGACAATAATATTGCAGGAGACAGCAAAAAGCATCAACTTGTAATAGATTCATTAGTGCTTTGTGAGCAATTGCAGTGTATTCTGTTACAACAGTAAAGTGCAATAAATATAACATGGGTCTAGATGCCCATGAAAAGATTATTCTGTTCTGTCTGTGTATTGCATATCTACTGTTGGAGGTCAGATCTATACAGCTTATAGCACACTCCGCTAAATACAATGATTAAAGGCAGTAGATGAAATATGGTTATCCTTTATCTGCTCTTTCAGGACACTTACTGGGTTTACAGAATACATTTGGATTCCTTTTTATGTGTTGCTATTCTATATTGCTAAAATTACTTGCCCAGTGGTAAAAAAATGAAAACAAGGATTTCTCAGCACTACTGAATGCGTGTAGGGGCTTGCCTCTCATATGGAGTGGGGACGTTTCACCCTGCAAACAACAGTGTTTCAAGTTGTTTCATTTGGTTGCCTGTTAACAGCGGGCTTTGAGGTTGCTACTGAGAAGTTGTAGTGTACATTTTGTTATTCCAAGTAGTCATAGCAGGAGTAACATTTAACACAAGGTGACAAAACACCCAGTGCAGTCAGCAGTCAGGGTAGAGGCAGAATACTGTTCTGAATCTTCTAGAACAAATTTTAAATGTTTCCTTGGTATAAAGAAATGGATTATTCAAGTATAATATCCTATTCAAAGTCAAAAGTTCAAATATGAACAGACTATATAAAACACAAATCGGCAACTGGAGTACAAAACGGAACTCAGAGCAAAGGAAGATTTGTTTTATATTCGTAAAGCACAACAATTTATTTCAATAGGCTTTTCGTTCAGCAATGATGGCTAAACTTCCTCAGACAACAACCAGAAAAACCACCACAGCTTAAATAGAAACAATTAATCATGTGCTAATAACAACTAATTAATCTAATTATTATTCAATATACATTTAACACTAAAAATTAAATATGTTAAACATCAAACCACTACTAAATGTTAAAACATAAAACCTATAAAACTGTTTTTAAAAACCTATGTTTAATAACTAGGAAAGAATTATTATAATAATATATTACTAAATACAGATACAAATACTCCTTCAAGCGCATCAAGCTTCTCAATTTTAAAATACATGTTAAAGAGACCTTTTCATTCAAACCCGAGGCTTTATATGACTGTAATTTTAATTGCCATATTAATTCCTGTCACTCTAATAAACTGGTATGGGCCTCCTTTTATATTAGGAACAATCTGATCTAATATCTTGAAAGAAAAGGAATGTGTAGTATGTTCATTACAATGCCTAGCTAAGGCATTGTCCAACTTCTTTTTCTTGATATTATACACATGTTCGTATATGCTATCTTTAAATTTCCCGTCAGTCTTGCCCACATAGAATGCAGGACAAGACTGACAGGTGACCAAATATACAACTGACTTAGATTGACAGTTATATCTTCCTCTCAATTTATAAGTCTTACCATTAATCAAAATACTAGTACCAGTGGCAATATACCTACAATAATTACAAGCCTCACATTTAAAAGTTCTTTCTATTCTATGCATCCCAGTCCTATTTGTTTCCAAAATACTCCTCAAACTATTTCTCTTTTCTATATATAACCATTGCTGCATCACCTAACTTTTCTATAAAACCAGTTTCAAAAGTAAATACATTCCAATTTTTACATAAAATCAATTTAATCATATCTACCTCCAAACTAAATGGAGTAATAAAACTCATTTTAAAATTACATGTTTTAGATGTAATATTCCTAGTTGTAGTCAAAGATGTCACAAACTCCATCTCTATATGGCTGGTTGCCTCTCCCCTACTCAAAATACTACACTGTTTCATTAAAATAGGCTTGTATATTCCTACACTTCTCTTATATTGCACTTCTTCAATAATTTCTCTTAACATACTTTCAGGGTATTCCCCTTCTAACAAACATACCTTTCAATACATTGCATTCCTCTTGAAATGCTCTTTCTTCTGTTACCTGATGATTGGATGGGAGATAGGAAATTCATAGGTTCATAGGTTCATAGGTTGGTACTAGTCTGTCAGCCCTAGGGCCTATACAAGCCTAGCCATAACAATTCCCTGGCTATTTCTTCCCACATTATTTACTTTCCTGGACCCCTGTCTAGCAGGGCGACTGACATGATCCCTGGGGTGAATTTCCTTTCTCCCATCCAATCGTCAAGGTTCCTCTTGAAGAGGTCCAAAGAGGCACTCTGCTTGACATGTATGGGCAATCTATTACAGAGTCTGGGGAGTCTCTGGGTCAGGAACCTATCCCTCCAGCATGTTTTGTTTATTGTGATGACAAGGTTTAGATCCCTGGAGCGTGTAGCTCTGAGTGATTGGGATTTCTTTAAGTGTAGCATGTCCAACAGCTCTGGGTTTGACATGGCCTTGTATGTTAAGCAGAGATCGCCTCTGAGTAGATGATATGTGACAGAGTATAGCTGGAGTTTTTTAAGTCGGTCAGCATCGGGCATCTGCTTTAGGCCTGTGTTTCTTTTAGTGAGGTATTTCTGAGGCTTTTCCAGTTGTTGCAGATGTCTTGAGAGGTACATACCAAATGGGGCGTTGTATTCTATAATGGGTCTAATGAGGGATGAGTACAGTGGGACAATGACCTCCTTTTTCTGGATGAAAAGCACTTCGTGTTGAGGTGTGCCACATAGAAAGATTTCCTGACTGTTGTGGCGATGTGGTTATCGAAGGTGAGATCACTGTCCACCTGTGTTCCTAAGTCTCTTATCACACTTTCGGTGTTTAGTGTACTGCCACCTATATGGTAATTCACAGATACATGTTTTTTCCCAAAGGGGATAACTATACATTTCTTGGCATTGAGCTTGAGCCCATGGCTCTGGCACCAAGCATCTGTTTCTGTAAGGCCCTTTTGTAGAGTATCCACATCATTTGGGGATTCAATAATGGCTCCCAGTTTGCAGTCATCTGCAAACTTTGTTAGCCAGAGTCCCTTAGTGTTGACCTGTACTTCAGAGAAGTAGATGCCAAACAAGAGCGACCCCAGGACTGAACCCTGAGGTACTAAACTGGGGATCATGTCAGTCACCCTGCTAGATAGGGGTCCAGAGGAGTAAATATTGTGGGAAGAAATATCCAGGGAATTGTTATGGCTAGGCTTGCATAGGCCCTAGGGCCGATAGCCTAGTACCAACCTATGCACCTATGAACCATACGAGCAGCACGTACCAATTGGCCCTTTACCACACTTTTTTCGGCTGGTATGGATGCACACTTGTATAATGTAACATTGTATTTGAGTACGTTTCCTTACAATGAATTTTAGCTACATATTGTCTTTCATTCTAATCTTTTATAAGTTCTACATCTAAATAAGCAATTTTATCATTTGCCACTTTATGGGTAAATTTCAAAAAAGTTGTACTCATATTTATTTTATCAATAAAACTATTAACCTCCATTATATCACCATCATACATAATAAAGATATTGTCCAGGAATCTTGTATAAAACTTTATCCTAGTTCGGGTCCCTTCATCATTAAATACATACTGATGTTCCCATTGAGCCATTACTAAATTTGAAAAACTAGCCCCACATGGGGACCCCATAGCTACACCCATTTTTTTGTAGCCAAATTTCCTTACTAAACATCACAAAATTGTTAGTTAATATGATGTCTAACAGTTCCTGGACTAATCTCACTTCTTTATCTTCAGCCCCATGGTAAACCATTCTTTCTACTACCCATTCGATCTCTATATTGTGGGGTATAGAAAAATACAAATCAGTTACATCCACAGTTAAAAACTTGATATTATCATAATATGCTAACTGATTAATGGCAGATAAAAAAGCCCACGAGTCTTTGCATATTTGATCTTCCTTATTCACATATATTTTTTAAGATATTATCAACAACTTTGGCATGAGCATATGTTATAGAAGACCTAGCATTTACTAAGGTTCTCATTGGAGGATTTTCTAAACTTTTATGAATCTTGGGTTGTCCAAATACTGATGGTATTAGTTATTATTAGAGCGATAGGAATTAATATGGAAATTAAAATTACAGTCATATAAAGCCTTGGGTTTGATTGAAAAGGTCTCTCTAACATGTATTTTAAAATTGAGAAGCTTGATGCGCTAGAAGGAGTATTTAAATCTGTATTTAGTAATATATTATTATAATAATTCTTCCCTAGTTATTAAACATAGGTTTTTATAAACAGTTTTATAGGTTTTATGTTTTAACATTTAGTAGTGGTTTGATGTTTAACATCTTTAATTTTTAGTGTTAAATGTATATTGAATAATAATTAGAATAATTAGTTGTTATTAGCACATGATTAATTGTTTCTTTTTAAGCTGTGGTGGTTTTTCTGGTTGTTGTCTGAGGAAGTTTAGCCATCATTGCTGAACGAAAAGCCTATTGAAATAAATTGTTGTGCTTTACGAATATAAAACAAATCTTCTTTTGCTCCGAGTTCCGTTTTGTACTCCAGTTGCCGACTTCTGTTTTATATAGTCTGTTTGTATTTGGACTTTTGACTTTGTTAGTTGTTTATGGCTACAGGAAGTACTGGGAACTTGAGCCTACATTCATCTTTAAATAGTGTGGGCACTATGCTAATGGAGCCTACGGATGCTGGTAATTTAACAACTTTACTAAATGCAATCAATGAAAGGTTAGAAAACCTGGCAGCTAGAATGGATAGTTTAACACAATCTTATGGCCAAAATGCGATGGAAGAAAATGGTTCCGCCACAAGAAATAATGGGAAGGCTTGTGGAGGTAATGATAATGGAAGAATGAATAATGAACAGCGGAGAGTAATTGTTAATTCAGATACGTCTCCGCCTGGTGCATCAGCGAATTTATCTGCTTTCTTGGGGCTTATGGAGTTGCCCGATGTCACCATATGGCTAAATGAACAACCACAGTTTGAAAATACTTCTGAGGGGGTGTATGGAGAGCAATCAGCTGAAGGAAGCATGCCATTGGTAAATAAATTAAAAGTTTTGGATCAAAAGTCATTAAAAGCAAAAAAACTTCAGTTAGAAATAAGGTACTTCAAAGAATGTAAGAAAATGGGGGTTATCCCTAAAGGTCTTCGTTCATCCCAATATCCTTCAGGTTTGGAGGCTGGATCTGACTTTCATAAGGAGCTGGTAGGTTTATTCGATAAACATGGATTTGAACTAATGCAACTCATGAGTAAATATTACCAGCTAACTATTGATAGACTAACTGTCGAGATTGCTGAACTAGATCGTGATATAAAAGTGCATGGAGACTTTACACGTTATCAGTATGAGTATTCAAGAATATTTACTACGATTAACCAGCAACTAAATAAAAATTCTGAGACTAAAATAAAAAAGTTAAAGAGAGATATTGAAGCATATAAGAATAAGGCCGCTTATCCAGCTCCACCCCTCTCACAAGATAGGAATTCTTCTGAATAGCAAGCATGCCCACAACCTAATAACGCTCAAATACGCAATTAAGGAGAAGAAATGCCATCAACAAGTAAGGGGTACAATAGTGTTTATCATAAGCAGAGAGATGTAGTGTGTTTAGTTAATAATAACAATGGTGCAATTGTGGACAATAAGGAACAAACAAGTAGCCAGAGAGGAGGAGAACAACATTCTTTTTCCAACAAAGGGCAGAATCATCAGAAACAGTACAACACGAGAGGGCAGAACAGAATGAGGAAATAGACGACAACAGTTTAAAAATACTTCAAAATAAAAAAAAGATGACTTTAATATATAGAACTATTCTAGTTATATAGTCCCCGTGGAACTTTGTGAACTTTTTTCTAAAGGTTTAACATTTGTTCCGCCTCAGCATTTTAACTTAGCAAGAACTTTAATTGATTTAAAGCTATATATATGAAAGCTTAACTTATTGTTGTTAATGGGAAATGGTGAAATGTTAATATGATGTTTTGAGAGTACTTAGTACATTTAATCCTCCCATACATCCCTTACTGCCATTGTTTGAATCTTTGTGCGAGTCTGAAATTAAAAGTATACATTTGAGAAGTAAAGTTGATTTTAATGTCTCAGAAGAAGAAAGAGATGCATTGAATGCAATTAAATCAGCGCCTGTTCTTATACTGAAACCGGACAAGGGAGGGGATTTGGTTTTAATGGATTTGGAACAGTATGATGGTAAAATGAGAAGTGTATTGGAGGGTGATACATATATATTGTCTAATTTGAATGAATTGAATACTGCGTACAAACGTATAAATGGGTTTTTCAATGATTTGTTTTTAGAAGGTTTTATTGATCTAAGCAATTTGAATTATTTGGTTACACTTTGTCCTAAAATACCGTCAGTATTTGGACAACCCAAGATTCATAAAAGGTTAGAAAATCCTCCAATGAGAACCTTAGTAAATGCTAGGTCTTCTATAATATATGCTAGTGCTAAAGTTATTGATAATATCTTAAACAAATACGTGAATAAGGAAGATCAAATATGCAAAGACTCGTGGGCTTTTTTATCTGCCATTAATCAGTTAGCATATTATGATAATATCAAGTTTTTAACTGTGGATGTAACTGATTTGTATTTTTCTATAACCCACAATGTAGGGATTGAATGGGTAGTAGAAAGAATGGTTTACCATGGGGCTGAAGATAAAGAAGTGAGATAAGTCTAGGAACTGTTAGACATCATATTAAGTAATAATTTTGTGATGTTTGGTAAGGAAATTTGGCTACAAAAAATGGGTGTAGCTATGGGGTCCCCATGTGGGGCTAGTTTTTCAAATTTAGTAATGGCTCAATGGGAACATCAGTATGCATTTAATGATGAAGGGACCCGAACTAGGATAAAGTTTTATACAAGATACCTGGACAATATCTTTATTATGTATGATGGTGATATAATGGAGGTTAATAGTTTTATTGATAAAATAAATATGAGTACAACTTTTTTGAAATTTACCCATAAAGTGGCAAATGATAAAACTGCTTATTTAGATGTAGAACTTATAAAAGATTAGAATGAAAGACAATATGTAGCTAAAATTCATCGTAAGGAAACGTACTCAAATGCAATGTTACATTATACAAGTGCCAATCCATACCAGCAGAAAAAGAGTGTGGTAAAGGGCCAATTGGTACGTGCTGCTCGTATGGTTCATAGGTGCATAGGTTGGTACTAGGCTATCGGCCCTAGGGCCTATGCAAGCCTAGCCATAACAATTCCCTGGGTATTTTTCCCACAATATTTACTTCTCTGGACCCCTGTCTAGTAGGGCGACTGACATGATCCCCAGGGTGAATTTCCTATCTCCCATTCAATTATCAGGTAACAGAAGAAAGAGCATTTCAAGAGGAATGTAATGTATTGAAAGGTATGTTTGTTAGAAGGTTATACCCTGAAAGTATGTTAAGAGAAATTATTGAAGAAGTGCAATATAAGAGAAGTGTAGGAATATACAAGCGTATTTTAATGAAACAGTGTAGTATTTTGAGTAGGGGAGAGGCAACCAGCCATATAGAGATGGAGGTTGTGACATCTATGACTACAACTAGGAATATTACATCTAAAACATGTAATTTTAAAATGAGTTTTATTACTCCATTTAGTTTGGAGGTCAATATGATTAAACTGATTTTATGTAAAAATCGGAATGTATTTACTTTTGAAACTGGTGTTATAAAAAAGTTAGGTGATGCAGCAATGGTTGCATATAGAAAAGGAAATAGTTTAAAAAGTATTTTGGAAACAAATAGGACTGGGATGCATAGAATAGAAGGAACTTTTAAATGTGAGGCTTGTAATTATTGTAGGTATATTGCCACTGGTACTAATATTTTGATTAATGGTAAGACTTATAAATTGAGAGGAAGAAATAACTGCCAATCTAAGTCAGTTGTATATTTGGTCACCTGTCAGTCTTGTCCTGCATTCTATGTGGGCAAGACTGACAGGAAATTTAAAGATAGGATATACGAATATGTGTATAATATCAAGAAAAAGAAGTTAAGCAATGCCTTAGCTAAGCATTGTAATTAACATACTACACATTCCTTTTCTTTTAGGATATTAGATCAGATTGTTCCTAATATAAAAGGAGGCCCATACCAGTTATTATTAGAGTGACAGGAATTAATATAGCAATTAAAATTACAGTCATATAAAGCCCCGGGCGGCTTTGAATGAAAAAGTCTCTTTAACATGTATTTTAAAATTGAGAAGCTTGATGCGCTTGAAGGAGTATTTGTATCTGTATTTTGTAATATATTATTATAATAATTCTTCCCTAGTTATTAAACATTGGTTTTTAAAAACAGTTTTATAGGTTTTATGTTATAACATTTAATAGTGGTTTGATGTTTAACATATTTAATTTTTGGTGTTAAATGTATATTGAATAATAATTAGATTAATTAGTTGTTATTAACACATGATTAATTGTTTCTATTTAAGCTGTGCTGGTTTTTCTGGTTGTTGTCTGAAGAAGTTTAGCCATCGTTGCTGAACGAAAAGCCTATTGAAATAAATTGGTGTGCTTTACGAATATAAAACAAATCTTTTGCTCTGAGTTCCGTTTTGTACTCCAGTTGCCGATTTGTGTTTTGTATAATATCCTATTCAAACATAATAAAGCACCTGCCTTGGAATTTGACAGCATGATACATAAAAAAGCCTTAGTGACTCATTTAAATACCGATCTTTCAGTTGTGCTGCTTATAGCGGCCGACTAGCAGTAACTGTTTTAAAAGATTATACTTACTGTTACAGCTGCACACAATGCATTTAGAGAAATACTCTTTAAATAAGAAATAGCTAACTAAATAGATTCAAGTGTATTTATTTATTTAAGCTTTGCTTACTGGGATAGTCCACTGATATCAATAGACCAGTTTCAGGCCCAGTCCATGTGGTACAAAGACACTAGATGCATAAACAAAAAAGTATACTCAGTTAGATATAAGATCAATATGCAGACAATAAACAGTATTGCAATATAAATACTGCGAGATAATTTAATAAAAGTTGCTAAAATAACTGAATGAGAATAAGGAGCAAGACATTGTCCCATTTGATTCTCAGCTAGAGTGTCTTCTGTGTGGAGGCATACGTGAATGGGCGTGCCTTCGTTGAAGGTTGTGCTTCAGGGCTGGTAACTCGGCATGTAAAATCCACTACCAAACATTAGCAGACTGAAGTTCTGCTGTGGCGACCCCTAACCGGGATAAGCCGAAAGACACAACAACAAGATAATTAAGATTTTGAAGCATGCAGCACACAAGCATTCTTATAGCTGAAAATTACACATTTTTCAATATTGATAATCCAGAATATGAGATTTTGTTAGGTGATATGGCCATAATTTATGCATTTATGCTTTAAGTGGAACCTGAAGCTAAGGTAGTTAGTGAGGTGTTTTAAGGAGCTTGGGGGGTAAGAGGGAGAAGCTGCAATTAGTACAATGTAGTTTTGCCCTTGTTATTTGAAGAATAGGTCCACATTGAGATTGAGATCTGAGAGAGTAGGTGGCTGGGCTGGACTTATAGCACCCCTAGGGTGTGAAGTATTAAATCACTCTCAAATCCCATCTTCTTCCAGAATGGCAGGCTTTTTTTTAACATAGCTATAATGCAGGTAGGAGAAGAGGATTTAATGGATCTATTTTTTGTTAGTAAGATTTGATTTTGTATATACATTAAGGGGTGCAGTGGGGGAGAGTGGCAGCCCCCTTGCTGCATAACATACAAAGCTCCTAAAGTACTGGCTTTTCACAGTAAGCCATAACATCTGATTCAGGCACACATAGGAGAGTTTGTGATAAACTAAAATGTTATTTGAAAGTGGTTGGCGAGATACCACAGTTTTTTCTAGAAGCTGCTCCAGTTAAAAGAAGCCAATACTTATTAATTATTAAGTGTTAAGAGTTAAAGCTCAATACAAGAAGTTTACTTAGGCTGCAATGCAGTAAAATAAATACATCTAACATCAATAGAAGGGAAATGACATTCTTGAAAAAACTAAATTAAAACTATCCGCAAATGTTTTGACTTCACTGGGGTGAAACAGTGGCAGAGCAGATAGTGTTGTTGTCTCACAGCTAGAGGTTCCCCGGTTCCATTCTCAGCAGGGGTGCTTTCTGTGTGGAGTCTGCATGTCCTCCCTGTGCTAGTGTGGGTTTTCTCTGGGTGCTCCAGTTTCCTCCTACTTTCCAAAGACATGCAGTAGGTGGGTTGGACACTCTAAATGGGCCATAGGTATGAGTGTGTGTGCAAGTGTGTGGTATGGATGAACAACTGCAGCAAGGTGAGCCACCAGTCGGTGTGAACCTTGGCTCTAGGTGATTGTCACTGTTGAAGTGACACCCAACCCTATATGCAAAAATGGGAAAAGGGGTTGTGGATGGATGGATCTGATTTCACATGTCTCATAGAAATGTGCATATTCATACCTCTCAACTGTCCAGATTTTTGCCTCATATTTTTTGGTGTGTTCCTCATAAAATTTGTGGTTTTCTGGCAAAATCAGTGAGGACTGAAGTTATTAAATATTGACAGTCATTTCAGTTTCAGACTTCATATTCTTCAGAAAATGGAAGTTAACACAAACCCTTTTATTCTCGCAACTTTCTGAGTTTATAAGAGCAATATTTAAAATGTATTCCTATTTTTAGGTCTTTGTCCCACCATTATTTTTGTCTTTGTCCAGATTTTTTGTTCTAAGAGGTTGAGAGGTATGTGTCTGGTAGTTTGGCACAGGGAATTAAGATTACAAGTTACTAATGAATTTCTTTAAAAATGTTAGGTTTTATTCCTTCATTCTCTATTTGAAAACAGCTTTGCTGATTGCTCTGACTTCTGTAAGAAGAGGTGTATGAGCTGCAAACTATTATAGTGGGTGAACCTTGTCTTGTTTTCCACACAGATAGGGTTTTCTGGAGAACCGCTCCTTCTCTCATGCCTAAAGTGGTATCCAAGTTTACTTTGAGCCACATTATCCATCTCCTTGTCATCATTCCAGAACCCGAATAAAAGGAAGAAAGGATCATCCATATTCTGGATGTCCACAGACAACTCAAATATCATGACAGAACTAAGACTTTTGATGTATCTAACTCTGGTGCATGGTGGCTGTAGAGACTTTACTTGTGGGAGACAAGGAAACAGATGAATGGCCTTAGGAAATGGAAACAGCCACAGCAAAATCACCAGTCTGTGGCTAAGGCACATTTGTAGCTTGCTAAAGGAGTGAAAGCAGTTTGGAAATGTTCTTCTTTTGTAGCTAGAAGAAGGAAGAAGTGAGGAGCCTATAGGTTGTTCTATTGTGAAGGCGAACATTATGTCTAAAGCCAGGGGAAGACTGACAGCAGTACTCAGTGAAACAGGTAAGAATTAAAAAAAGTAGATGTTTCCACAAAACACCACTTACCCAGCCCCCTAAAATAATTCAACACAAGTTTTAATTAGGAAAAACAAACTTAAAATTAGTTATAATAACTTTTTTTCACAAGAGTAAGAAGTCAAGCTTCACAGTAAAAGTGGATAAAAGTCCCGCGACAGACCATTAAAATATATTTTCCTAGCTTAAAATACATTATTTCACAGAAAACAATTTTTTCTGTCATAAAAACAAAATGTGGAAGGATTTTTCTCCCCCAAAGGGAACTTATTTGCCCAACACTGGAGAACCATTAGATGACTGTTGATCCTTGAAAGCCCCCAAGAGGAGCACTCTTCAGTGGAACAAAATCACTGAGGGTCTTAGTTTCCAAGTCTCAAACCATTGCTTTTCTTCAGTTCTGCTTGCGCTGATAATGATTTGAGCTTGGGGATGGTGCCCTTTATGCCTTGGAAACTGGCTGACTGTTATATCCTATGCAGGACATAACCCATAAAGCCAAGGCTACAGCAGCAGTGATCATTCGAACATCTATTGTTAATGGTAAGTTTACTTATACAGCTGTACTGCCTCTGACAAAGTCATTTAACCAGACAATGTTCTTGGTTTATCCCTGAAAAGTGTACTTGCACTTATAGAATTGCCTGGTTAATAAATAATTTAATATGAAATAAATAAAAGGTGCAGATCACAGCCCTTAATACTTGCTAGTTTCATACTTGCGAAATGAGGCCTTTGGCATGTGCTCTGCAAGCTTTATTTTCTCTATGTCAATTATTTATTTATGTATTACTTCTTCCTGAGCACCACTTCACCCACTGCTGGACCTTAGGCCGACCCCTACACCTCCTCCTACCATCCCCACTTACCCCAATTGTTCCTTTAGTTATTTGCAGCAATCTTGGTAATAGCACTCAGCCAGGTGGGCATCCTGACTACATAGGAAGTCAACTCTTTGGCATAATTATGATGGCTGGGATTGAGGACCCAAAAGGAAATACTGAAATGATTGTAGGAACCATTATGTAGTGGCAACCAGTCAGAAATCCTATTCCCCCTAGGAAGAGAGACATGCAGCGATGTCATAGGAATTATGTCACTCCCCAACACCGTGGCTGGCTTGCAATACCAATAGTCTCCACCAGTGGCCATACTTGTAGAGAACTCTTCCTCTTCTTCATCTGGGATAGGAGAGAAGGTCATTGGCTGTCTCATCCTATCCCCTCCACCCAAGTAGCCCCAGTAGATGTCAAAGCCCATTTCTGAACTAGGGTCGCTATTGACTTGCTTTATTTTCTGTTTGTGCACGTATTTAGATATATATTTTATGTATGTATATATGCATTTATTTATTCGCCTGTTTTTTGGATTTCATCTGTCTCTGCTGACCTTACCCTCTGTTGTACAACTGACTGACTAATTTGGTTATTTTAATCACTCACTTATGTGTGGTGGAATATCAGAAGTTGTCTCATTATGGGGATATGTTCTTTGTTTGATTCCTGTTCACTTCTCAAGCTCCACTGCCTTTATGGTGCACCCCTAATGTATAGGTACCGCAGTGAGAACATTTTTCCACATGCACATTATGATGAAATTTTACATTTGTGATATCCTGGGCATTACCAAGAGCTGCTGTGGCAAATGACAGTCCCTCATCCTCCTTTTCCAGAAAAGTCAAGCTCTTCCTTTGTGGGTCTTTCTTGCTGACCACCCCCTGCGACACCCAGACTGCTTATTAAACTTGGGTCGCAGGTGGCACAATGTGATGCCCTAACATTAATATGGCTTGCTTAAAAATCATCCCCAAAACTAAATTTTAAAATATCAAAAGAATGCAACAATTTTTCACATATGTAGATTTATAACTAGAATTTGCCTGATGTCAGATGGAATTAAAAAATAAATATCTGCTCAATATCTCTGACTGCCACTCCAAAATTACTCTAATTTTTGTAAGTCAGTCACAAGCAGAAGGATTTTGGCCTTTGATTGCAGTCTATGATGTATTATCGGAAAACAAAGGATGTACTAACACTCAGTGGTATGTATGGAAAGGTGGGAAATATGCCCATAGGCTCCCAGGTACAGTTGTTAAGCTTGTGACCTACACTCATTAATTCCTGATTAACTTTTCATGGCTGCCACAGCACTGACATTGTAGACCGTTTATGTGTGGACAGGAAACTATACAGACATGGGCTTACAGATAAGGCGAACACATATCTATCACCATGTGTGTTCACCTTATCTGCAAGCCCATGGGAGTTGTGGATTGTCCATTCCATTACATATCAAGATATTTGTAGCTTTATGTACAGTATCTACAGGGACCTTTCAGCGACCTTCTCTAAGGGCATCTAATTGGCAATGCCAGATATGTCCTGGTACCTTCCAAAATCCACAGACTGGGACAGACAATGCCTTTAACCGTGTCATATCCCAAATTTAAGCCATTGTAAAGCATGTGTGTGTGTGTGTGTGTGTGTGTGTGTGTGTGTGTGTGTGTGTGTGTGTGTGTGCGTGCACACCTCAAATGTGTGTTTTGGTGGCTGAAGGTATTATTTTGCTACTGTATGTATTCAGTGGTGCCATGCAGTGTGAATGTGGTGCTTGTGCCAAAATTGTATCAGTGTGTACAATCTTACACAATATATTAGGATATAGTTGCAGCAGGGACCATTGTAGGAGGAATATGCAACTGCACAGTAGGTAGGGGAGGCTAAGCCGGATGAGGAGTCTGTTGAGACTCCAACAGTAAGGGATAAACATGCTAGACAGAGTAGGGGGCAGTATGTCATAACACTAATAAAGAGGCAGTGCCTGGCACACACTGTCGGCCCATAGTACAACATCAACAATAAATTAAAAGTGATATATGCAATCCCAGTACTACACTATGCTTACCCATACAGAAGCTGGCCACACTGTGCATCAGACATAGGCAACCCAAGTAACAATGTACAAAGAGCAGGGCACAGGTATCATCACATGCACAGGTTGGGAAGGGAGCATAACTGTGCAAAGCTTCCCTAAGGGAAATGTGTGAGTGCTTTAGAAAACAAGTATTTATTTCTACAGTATAGTGTATGCAAGATGTGTGGTTGTCCTCTTACATAGTCTGTTTTGATGGTTTGTGTAGAGGATCTTGTCTGCACTCTCCCTGTATCCAGCACATAAACTGTACTGCTTGACCCTGCCAGATGTTCACCACCATCATCTTCAGAGTTGGATAATTCTCCAACATCAAGTGATGGAATTTCCACAGTGGTGGTGATAGAATGATAATCACCTGTGAAAAGAGTAAAGCTTAGTATAAATAAAACCCAGGTTCCTATTACATGAATGAACTTTTCAAAGTTCGAATGTCATATGGTCAACACCGTATGATCGAACTTTGAAATGTTCAAAGGTTAAATGTAACAGCGCCATATGGTGCAGAATGGGAGAATTTCCCTTTTCTGCACTGAAGTGCGATCTCGGAGTTGGTATATTTAAGTAGGGGGGATGTAGGGGGTGCAGGGAGTTAAGGGAGCATTAAGGTAAGTTTTATTTTTATTTTTTTGATGTTTTATTATATATTCGAACTTTCAAACTTCGATTATATGTTGTCGAACATATGAGATTCGAAGTTTTGAAACTTCGAATATATAATACAGACCCATAAAACCCATGATCTCTTCTTTACTCCCAGTGCAGATTTACTAAAGTACTTACCAGCAATACTGAATAATACTTTGGTACATGTGCCTGTACAGGTCATACTTCTAATGCTCCTATAGTACCCGTACCCCAAAATGTTATGAGATGTGCAGAAATAATAGCAGAAATCAAACAAAATCATGCTGTAATACAGGCATAGCAATACTCCCCTGGGCATCTCCAATGGCTAGTTCCAGGGCATACTGCAGCTCAGCTCCAAGGTCTGATACTACACTGTGGAACTATGAGGAGTCTGTTCCCCTCTCTGAAAGAGGCCAGAAATACCTCCATTTTCATCAAAGATGGCTCTACCAAAGGCCTCTCCCATCTCCCTTCCTTCCTCTGCAAAGCTGAAAAACTGTTTTCTAGCATCTTGTCCAGTGTCAGTGTCCTTACATCTGACCTTCTCATAACTGTAGCCCTGGTACTAACAGAATTGATATCAGCTACAAGATCCTGCCTAATATGTTTATGGTAAGATCAGTTGGGAGCCTTCTGCCAGAATAGCCTTTACCCATTGAGACAGAGGGCCTGGAGTCATACGTCATTCTCTTTATACAAAAACTTGATCTTCCTAGTCTTCCAGTCATCAGAGACCTTGATCTACTTACGTTTTCTCTTGCTGGGCATGTTGCTGCATGTATAAAAATGTATAGTGAGTATGACAGGACAGTATGGACTGCTTGCCCCCTTACTCTGGATACAGTATACTGTCCTTTCTGTACACTGCATTGAGAGTGTTATCAGTACACATAAGAATACACCTTACAACCTTCAAACATGAAAAGGCACACAATTAACAATGCAAGTGTCCCCTCCACATACACATACAGAGGACTAAAACATGCAGGTAACTGGTCTGGCAGTGCCCTCCCCATCACAATATTTTCTTGTGTACAGTTTAATGTGCTTCCATTGGACCATTACTGGTTAATACCTGCTGTAGTCACCTACAAAACACACACAGCCATGCACATGCACATTCCCATGGGGCTCCTATCATATGATCGAAGTCTTACAACTTCGAATCATTAAAGAACGAACTTTAATGATTGAAGTTGTAAAACCTCAAAGCATATAATGGAGATCGCCATAGAGCACAGAAAAGGAAGATTTCCCTTTATCGCACTGCAGTGCAATCTCGGAGTTGGTATATTTAAGTAGCGGGGGGTGTGGGGGTTGCAGGGGGCTTGCTCCCTGCATAGAGAATTTTTTTTTACTGTTTTTACTTTTTTTTATGTGTGTTCGAAGTTCCGAGCCTTCAGTCATTAAAGTTCGTCTTTTAATGATTCAAAGTATTGGAACTTCGGTCATATGATATAGACCCTTCCCATGTAGGGCGCTGCTGTAGTAAGATAATGAGAGTGTGTACAGGTCCTAAAAATTAACTGTACACTGGTATAACTGTGACCCATGCTATCACAGCACCCTGCTGGCCTGACTCTTAAGAGCTACAGTTTGCAATTGGTTTTGGGTTTGCCTTCCAGTAACCTTGATAGCCCCTTGTCTACACCCTTCCTGGTGCTTCGCTGACTACTTTTCAGCTTTTCAAAACATTTAAAAGCTACTGCATATTTTCTCACAGCATGTATTTGTACTGAGATACAACCATTTGCATCTGCACAAAAGTACTAGTCAGGAAAATGCTGGACATTCCTTCAACAAGTAGAAATTTACCTTTCCACAGTGTTGATTATCCTCATCATGGGCTATTCAGTGGCACAGTGGATAGCATTCTCACCTCACAACAAGAGTTCTCAGATTCAGTTCTTGGCTGAGGTGCATTCTGTGTGAAGTCTGCATGCCCTCCCTGTGTTTGTGTGGGCTTCCTCCCACATTCCAAACACATGCACTAGGTGGATTGGATACTCTAAACTGGTCATAGATGTGAGTGTGCATGCAAGTGTGTGGTGTGGAGGAACTACCATGGAAGGACTAGGCACCTGGTGATGTGAACCTTGGTTATAGATGATTGTCACTGTTGAAATGACACCCCAACCCCATGTGCAAAAATGGGAAAAGGGGTTGTGGGTGGATAGATGGATGGATTATCTTCATCTGGTGAAGCTTGTTGTGAATATGGAGATCTATGTTTTCCTCTGTAGTGCAGTGAGGCACGTGGCCACTGGAGTTTATATTGTGCTGATTCAGGCCTTTGAATATTATGGTTATGCAAATGATGGCATTGGTCGTGAATGTCTGTGAATCACTCCTGAGCTCAGAGCTGCATTGGGCCTGAAAGGTAAACTGGAGTGATCATGGCAGCTATGTTTCTAAATCCCAGGGGATATATCTAGAAAGGATAACTGCAATTGTCATTTACAGTCTTGTAATTCTTTATCAATTCATGTATAATCCACCTGTTAAAACATTGTATTAGTTAGGTACTTATTGTTCACCATTACTAACTGGAAAATTCCAATTAACACTGCAATGATGAGAATTAACCATAAATTAAGAACCAAAATAGAATACAAACCCCAAAGCTGGAAAAAAGGAACATCACCACAGTGTGGAAAGAATAATCAATATTTAATAAAACAGTTAAGCGCTTTTGCCAGAGAGCAACAAAGACTTCTTCAGAACTTAAAACAAACCAAAACAATTCACATTTAAATATTCCTCCAATAACAAGTCACATGACCCTAACAGCCAACCACCTTCCAAAAAAGTTAATAAGCCCCTTATAAACAAAAAAATAATAATGCACAAATAAAAATTATTTAAAACCAACAACAATAAAAATAACAATGAAGGTCACACAATGTATGAACGTAGTTTAAAAACACTCATGATAGACAACTTGTCATTCAGACCAGGGTGAATACAGGCATTCAGCCTGATCTGCCACCTGACTTCTTTTAATTCAATGATGTCATTCTATGGACCACCCCTAACATCTTTGATAGTAGTATCCAAACCCATGAAACCAAAAATATGACCAGGGCAGAGTGAAACATGTGTTCCTAGAGAATTGTTCATATTTTGTTTTTTAATGTCAAACAGGTGCTCATAAATCCATTCTTTAAATTTTCTTTGGATTTTACCCACATAAAAACACTCACAGTGCAACTTGGAATGATTTTACTTGGAAGAAAAAAATGTTACAGCTTGTAGTATTTCTATTACCTTTTTACTGCAATCTGGTGTTTTATTGAGGCATTTCCATGTTCTGGTGTTTGTTTCAACACCGTGGATTTTTCAGCATTTTTTGGTGCTGTAGCTTACTTGTTTAGAATTGCAATTATAAAAAAAAATAGTTTTAACAAACACACCATTCATTTAATCAGTTTTTGCACCATGAGGTACTTGCACTGATTACAGGTACCATATCTAAAAGTACCATTTTTCTTATGGGTAATACCCCTCTCAGAATGATTACCCACTTCCAAAATCTGTTTAAATGACCTGCCTTTTCTACACACTACCTTAGGTGCATTCTCAAGGGTATCAACAAACCCCTCAAAACAAGAAAAATAATCCATTTTTTTCTCAGAATATCAACAATCTGGGCACTATCCATGGTGTAGGTTGTGATAAAATAAGGGGGAACATTTTGGTGGTTAACCCTTCTATTCACTCTCAAGCCACCCCTCCCCATTGTCTTCATTGACATTAAGCAATGGAATATAGTATCCATTCAACCTTTTCTGGGTAACATATACCAATGCATTTTGTACTAAAGTAAGGGGGTAACCACAGGATACAAGCATATCCACCAAATGTCTAGCCTCAGGTTCAAATGTATTGTCTTCCATGACCATCCTAGAGAGATGCACAAATTGCCCTGTCACTACTCCCCTTTTTTGATGTCCAGGGTGACAGCTGTCAAAATGCAAAAGACTGTTGGAATGGGTGGGTTTTCTATAAATGCTGCTAATCAGTCTCTTAAAATCCTTAGAAATATGTACATCCAAATAGGTAATGTCAGAGTAACTAAATTTAGAGGTAAACCTAAGAAAAGATGCAGTTTGGCTTAAATGTTCAATAAACAAATCAAATTCTTCTACTGACTTGTTCCAAACAATAAATAAATCATCAAGGTACCTAATATATAATTCCATGGGAGGTGGGCTAAGATATTCAAATACAAATTTCTTTTTCTTATATTAGCAAAAATGGGGGCATATGCTGCCTCCATCGCTATTCCCTTCTGTATAATATAATGACCCCCTATAAACACAGAATTATTTTTAAAACCAGTTCCATTAGCTTAACCAAAGTGCTTACCTTGCTGTTGGTTAGGTTAATCGACTCAACCAAAAATTCATGAATCCATCTCAGGCCTACATCATGTGGTATTACATTGAACAAATTGACCACATCCACTGTACAAAAAATAAAATCATCACTAAATTTCACTTTTTTGAACCTTCCCAGAAAGTCCCAAGAATCCCAACAAATATGAGAGCAATCATCCAATACATTTTTTAATTTCAAGTCAATAAATTTTGCAAGGGGGTGTGTTTTGGAACTAGATGTGTTAACTATTGGCCTCATGGGTGGGTCCTTAGATCTTTATAGACTTTCGGTAGTCTAAAAATAGAATTTACCATGGGAAACTTCGCTTCCAAAAAACACCATTCATCATATGTAATTTCACCCTGATCCAACATATCTTTAAGTAACCAATCAATTTTAGTATATGAAATGTGTATAAAATTCAAAGATGTTTCTTGATAAAAGTTACAATCATACAACAACTCAAACATTTTATTTAAGTAATCTACATTGCTCATAATAACAACTCCCACCTTTATCAGGCTTCATCACCCTTATTCTCTTGTCACAACTCAATTTCTTTAAAAATTTGAGCTCAGTACCAGAAAAATTCATATTTTTGTTCACAAAATTCACAAGAAATGACCATTTAGTGACAGAGGCAGAGGAACGCAAGAGAAAACTCTGCCACCATTATAACTGGATAACTAAAACAAAATTATATTAAGAAAGCCTGTTGTTGAAAATGCAAACTCTTACTCTTGGTCAGAACCTATACCCAGGACAAGCATCAATACTGTCAACATTCATGAAGAAAGTAGAAGGAAAAAAATGTTCTGTAGCGCTGTATGTATAAATGTATGGGGACCAGTGGAAAGCAGCAGAAAACTGCTCTGTCAGTACAATTAGATAAAAATAAAATAAAATTCAAAAAGGCCCCCAGGACATACAGCAAAGGTGTCAGCACATACAAGGTTAATGCAGAAAAAAAGAAGAGTGTTGTACGCAAAGGTACTTCAGATGACTGGAGTAGAACACGGTATAGTGACACCCCTAGAGTAACTACAGATGCCATTTAGAATTACAAAATCTATATTTCTGATGCTGGGAGGTATATACTGGTCATAGATTAAAATGTTGATTTCATTGTTCCTAGACCTTTACATTTATAGTAATAGTGAAACTTTCTTATGATTTGATTATTTATATTGTATTCAACATTTGTGACTTTATTGCCAAGTTTTGTGATACTGCACTTACTGACATTAAAGGTATGTATTTTTGAAGACCATCTCTCAGTATTTCAGCATATTTAATTGTAGTAATTCCTACACAGTTTGCAGTTGTCATCTTGTTTGATTAGCCATACCTCATGTCCCTTTTTATTTCTGAGAAAACTAGCTCAAAAAATGGACCCAATGTAGATCTCCATAGGGCACCACTGGTAACCCCCACAGCCAGGTATTCCCTCCTCCATAAACTTCCTGTTGCTTAACCAGCATTTCACAGATTTAATTATATATAGAGTGAGATCTAATTCCTTTCATTTGTCAATTATTCCATTATGTGGAATAGTACTGAAAGCCTTAACAAAGCCAAGATAAGCAGATTATACTGTTTGCCTTTCATCAAGTCCAGCTTTTATCTCTTGTAAGTATTTTACAAAATTCAGAAGGCAAAGTCTGCTCTGACAAAATCAGTACTGTTTTATCTAACAAAAGTAGGTCTCTGGCATCAGTTTAGACAAGTTCCACTGTGGTACTCTCCATGACTTTACATAGATATCTCATCACACTGACAGATCTAAAATATTTGAATTGTGATGTGAGCCCCCATTTACAAATTGGTATACTGCAGATTGCAGCAATATATCAGAGATATGCCACATGGTAGAATTTCATGTAAAGTGATTGCTATGAGGTTAGTTATTTTTTTATTGATTCCTTATAAGAAAACACCAGGTATGTTGGCTTCACCTATGAATTTCTAAGGTTTAACTTGCTGGGAAATCAACTCACTGAGTTAAACTGCTCAGGATCCAACCCACAGAGGAAATTTAAAAGTAAGTTCATCTTGCAGGAAGCAAGCCCTTCTGCATCCCCATATGGGGGCAAGACTATCAAAATTATACATACCATCTCTAAGGTCATAAAAACACAAAGAATGGGAAAAAACTCCCAAAATGAAGGAATCACTGCATTCTTAGAAACCACACCAGCTGTGATATTAATTGACAAGTTTAGTTTCTGGAATTTGAGTCTTAGAGCATGGATCTTAGGGAGTTGGGGATCAGGGAAGTGTAGGGAATCCAGTATATTGTCTGGTTACATAGAACTTTAGTTTTTAATTTTATTTGTGACAGCAATCATTATAATTCACCTAAACTCTATAGTACTCAGACATGTATTTTGGCTTCTATGAGTAATCAAAACATAATCATTTATTACTAACTAATCAAGAACACAGCTTCTCAAAACTCCACCCAATCTCATGAAAAAACAGTGTTTTGCAGATGAACAAATCTCTTGCACCTATCTATGTGTGTGTGTAGGGGGGGGTTGCCCTTGCACCCTTTGTTTATTTATATGTCCACAGTCATACAACATTGGAGAAAGAGAACATCCCCAAAACAGTGCCCAGCAGGCTAATAAGAAACAACAGTGTTGCGAATATGAGTAAAGAGAATCTTCATGAAAACTAGAGAAATGGTAACACCAAGTAATTTAATTGTTAAGTTAGAAACGCATCAAAATTTCCATCACTGAACTGTAGGGAAGCTGCATTTTGCTTATGGTGTAGTCTGCAAAACATTTCTGGCAGTTACATTCACTATGTCTCGTGTTCGATGATCACTTCATTGTTTATTACCTTCACATTTTTCTCCTTCAAGTCTCTGATGTAATTAAAGAATACTTTATTATTGCTTTTAGCCTTTGAGATCAAGCTGAATTCATTGAACTAAGAGGTTTCATAAGGAAAGTAAGTTGTTCTGTGCTTTATCTAATCTAGAATTGTTTTTTATAATTCATACCATATGAAAGTTAAGTAGTGCTCCTTTTCTATGCTGCATAGTATAGTTTATTAGTTTTCTGAGCCAACCAATGTTTTTATCTGTCTGTGTGTCTAGCTATCTGTGTCTTATTGGCATGTGGTCAAAAATACAGAAGTTAAGATTATCTTAAAATCTGACAATATCCTAAATAGATTTATTTGAGTCTTTCACTACAGTAATCCAGTTTGTTTTCCTAAATATATCATGTCTTAGGTTAAAGTATTATGATGTATATTAATTACAGATGACATATGAGCAAGAAGCAGAAATAGCTTAGATTTTTCAGTGTGATATCTACGATTTTTTCATTTACTTGTAGTTGCCAGCGTGGGTTTAGTTGCACACTTTTGCAAATAGTCAGACAGTGCAGTGGTTAACATTGTCACCTCACAGCAAGAGGTTCTCTGGTTTGATTCTCAGCTGGGGAGTCTTCTGTGTGGAGTTTGCATGTTCTCCCTGCATTCACATGGGTTTCCTCTGGGTACTCCGGTTCCTCCCACAATCCAAAGACATGCGCCTGGAGCATTTCTCCCCGGGCCTCCGCTGAAAATAGGCTCTGTCCTAGACGGACTTTCCTGGTCAACAAAATGATAAATTAAAAAAAAATCTACGATCTTGAACCATTTGTCTACACGTTTGAATAATTTAGATAATTACCATTTGGTATATTATTATAATACTGAGTATATTACCCAGTCAGTATGTGTGTAGATAAAATTTACCATAAGGATTTTTTTCAGTGTTTTTTGCATCCTTGAGTTTAATCAAGAAAGCTACATATTCTATAGGTGACACAGGCGGTTTACTGTAGATTTGTACGGACTCATATTCACTGATACTGTTGTAATTATTGTATGAGCAATTTTTAGTCCTGAGTTGTTTTCTTGGCTTCTAGCCTTTAGGTATTCCTTCCGAGTGCTGAAGCACCATTAGCTATACCATCAGATCTGCAGGAGTGAAGGGAGGTATATCCTGGAATTTCTAATATGCACATTGGGTCTTAAAACCATAGTTTGGTAATGATGCATAAATCAATATCCTCCTACCAGACAAAAGCATCTAAAGACTTGTGATTAGCAATGCCACCTTTATCTCTGATTTTATATCTCAGTTACTTTTCATTTTTCTTTTGTTCTGGAAGTTTAAAATGACTAAACAGATACTGTGCTTATGCATGTACATATATGTACTCATATAAATCTGTGCATATGTGTGTGGACACACACACACACACACACACACACACACACACACACACACACACACACACACACACACACACACACACACACACGCACACCCACACGCACATGCACGCAGACACAAATATATACACACACAAATACACTCACACAAGTTCTCTCTAATACACTTAAATATGCCATCCTCACAGCAATGCTCATATGTCAGTGTGTATAAATAGTGGGGGCAGGGGGGGCACTGTGGCTAGCCTATGGGAAATACTGACACTTCAAATTCACCTGTATCTTTGGCTTAATGGAAGCGTCTGTGATCCTCTGCAATTGGGATGATCACAGCTGCAGGCATCATGAAATATTTAATAATTTTAATATTAAGCCATCCTGATAGTTCTCTGTACCTGGCGTTCTAATCAGTAGTGCCTTGAAGCTATAAAATGTCTTAAGGCAGAACCTACTTTTACTGAATAGCAGAGGCTGTACAGAAACAGGGTTATAATTCACTGATTCATAGGAATTTACTGACACTGCACTGAAAATGGTCATTACAAACCCTGTTCTAGGGTGATTATGATGAGCTAGGTGGCCATGAACGACCTGCTGAATATACTGACTTGTCTGTTGTGAAATCAATGAATCTGTATGAAGGATTATCATCATATATCAGGGAACTGAGTAGTTATGCTAATTTCTTTGGGTAACTTACTATATTACACAAGGTACAGTAGATACAAGAATATGGTATACTCCATGTTATTGAAGTGAAACTTCTTTAGGCAGGGTAGTGCGAGTTTGGAGTAAAACAAAAAGTGAAATGGAAGTGACGCTCTGCCAAACGGTGACACTGTTCTACACACAGGAACAACCACTCATTGAAGGCAGTATGCCTGCAACAAGCATACATTTGTATACCACATGCACCGAGAGTTTAGTTATTTTCCATTTGAGATTAATGATAGGAATATTAGCTTGGGAGACGTAGCTGCTTTAATGACATTTAGCTCTCCATGTCTTAAGATTGCCATCATTCTCGCTACATCTTTTTCTCCAATTCTTTTCATTTCAGTTCTCTCTTATTTTTTTTTTGGTAAAGTAACTAGATGGAAGTCAGACTGTCAGCAAACAAACTAAGGGTCTTTTAGGAAATCTAAAGTCTGTAAAAGCTAAAGCTGTGTATATGTGTCTGTGTGATGGATTTGTTTCAGTATCCTCTGTGCTCAATACATGTATTCTGCTTTATACATGGTTTTGTTCATGTATTCTGCTTTATACATGGTTTTGTTCATGTATTCTGCTTTATACATGGTTTTGTTCATGTATTCTGCTTTATACATGGTTTTGTTTTGCAGTATTTTGTCAGTTTTGTCTCATATGTTCACCCTGCCCATCACAAAATGTACGATTTCCTGGTAAGTCATGGAGTGTAAAATAGAGAAAAGGTCTCCTCATCAGAAAGCAGTGCACTTCTCAAAAGAATGCATATAACCGTATTTACGGTTACCGCTGAAACCTTTGTTGTTGCTATTTAACTTTAGCCAGCTGCTTTTTACATGACTTGACCTGCAGCTGGCTAAACTTAAATAGCAACAACAAACGCTTCAGTGGTGACTGCAAATGCTGTTATATGCATTCCTTTCAGAAGAGCAATGCTCTATCGTCAACAAATGAAAAATGTGAAATAAACCTTTCAACATTTTCTGATTTTGCAGACTGCCCATGATGTTACCTCATGTCTTCAACCTGCCCCTCTCATTAGTTTGGATTCACTACTAAATCATTGTGATTACAGTCAATAGTACCATTTCAGACAGAGCATGTTTATGCAAAACATATTGCTCCGTATATATATATATATATATATATATATATATATATATATATATATATTATGGCAGAGTGTTCTTGCTTTTGCAAGCTGTGTCGTAAAATTTTAGTATTTATATATTTATTTTACATTTGTTGATCGGGTTTGTCCATTGAGCTGATAGCCCTTTTTCAGTGGAGTCCCGGGGATAAAAGCTCCACAAGTTAATAATAAAGCTACTAATAAGAGTAATAAAAGTAAAAACATATAACATTTCAAACTGACAATAAAAGCAATAAAAAATGACAGAGTTTAGGTTATCAGCATAAGTTTTATTAAAAGATGCACAGTTTAAAATAGCTTAGCTAAGGAAGGTACAGTAAAATAATATAAGTGATATGAAGTAAGTATATGTTTAGATTGAGTGAAGAGTAAAATATGTAGATAAGGTGGCTAAAGGGGAGGTACAGATAAACAGAAATTAGCACTAGAGAGACATGCAGGCAGTGGGCTGTCCTCGGATTGGAAGACAGATTATGGAGGGTCAGTACAGTGGCAAGACCAGTGACTTTTCATGTATTCTTCAGTGGCTGATTTAAATTCTTTGAGTTTTTTGAGAGACCTAATTTCTAGTGGCAGTTTGTTCCAGAATATGGCTGGATAGCAGCTGTAGAGATTGCAACCAATTTTGTTCTTGGGTTTATGGATTTGTAGTAGGTCTTGGTCTGAGCTTCTGAGAGTCCTAAATGATGTATAGAAGGAGTTTAGGTGAGATAGGTTGGGACAGTATGATGGCTGATATAACATGGAATGGATAATCAGAAGCTGAAAGAGGACAAGCTGATGGGGAAATTCTAGCCAGTTTAAGTTTTTTAGTGAGAGACATTGATGAAATTTATAATTTTGGTTTGCTGCAAATCTGGTCACTTTGTTATAGGTAGATTCTAATTTAGGAGTGACAAACTGAGGTTTGTGAGGATTTGAGAGCTGTACAATAGGCTTGGTAGCAGATAAGCATGGAACAGGGATAGTTTTGCTTTGTTAGTGAGGAACTTCTTATTTCTGTATAAGAGGCAATGGTTTTGGTGAGTTGTTTACATGTAATTCAAATTTCAGTTGGTCATCAATTATGATGCCTAGAAGTTTTGTGGAAGGTTTTAGCAATGATTTGTGTGGTGTTAAAGAGAAAGTATAGAAAATGTAGATTTAAGGTGGTTTAGGTTTTTGGGAAGAAAAAGTAAGATTTTGTTTTTTTTTAGGATTTAGTATAAGATGGTTTTTGGAGAGCCAGGTTTCAAAAGCATTAAAGGAAGACTGAGTAAATGAAATAAAATCAGAGAGAGTGTCTGCAATAGAGATAGCTGTAGAGTCATCAGCATATCGGACATGGGATTACCGAGGGCAGGAAGCATAGAGTAGGTTAGTGAATATATTGAAAAGTAATGGAACAAGAATAGAACCTTGGGGGACACCCATTTTAACAATGGGGGGTAGGGGGAGAGACTAGAGAGCCACTTTACTGATTGTAGCTGATCAGAGAGATAGCTATAAAACCAGGCAACAGTAGTGGTAGAGAAATTAAGGTTAGTCAATTTGTTCAGAAGGAGTGCGTGAGAGACTCTGTCAAAAGCCTTAGAAAGATCTAGGAATAAACGTGAAACACTTTTATTGTTATCTCTGGCTATGGAAATAAAGGATAGGAGGGCAATAGTTGGTACTGTGTTTTGGGCGAAAGCCATGTTGTGTGGGGGTGAGTATATTTTCTTGCAATAAGTGTCACATGGCTTATTTGCTTGTGTATGCATTTTTCTAAGATTTTTGAGAGACGTGAGAGTAGCTATAGATCTGAAGTTAGAGATTTCAGTGGAGTTACCTCCTTTATGTACTGTATAGGTAGGGTGTACAATTCTTTCTAAACAGAGGGGACTTTGGATTCAGTGATGGAATGAATAATGAGAATAGATACAAGAATAGCTAGAGAGTCTGCTGCTATCTGAAGGAAGTAGGGAGGTATATTGTCTGCTGATGAAGAGCAGGGTTTTAGTTTCCAGACTAAAGATTTAATGTAGCTGGTGGGTACAGGTTTAAGGAAAAAAGTTGTAGTAGAATTTAGAGTAAGAGAGGGGTTGGAAGAATTTACAGTGTTAGTAATAGGGGAGTCAGAAAGTAATATCTTCCTAATTGATTCAGTGAAGTAGAAATTGAATATGGCTGCAGTTTCTTGTGGTATGTTTGTTGGGCAGGGGTGAGAAGATGAGGGGTTGCCAGGATGCAATATGTGATAAATAGCATGTCAAACTTTAGCAAGATTTAATCTTTGAGCAGTTGGTGGGTTATAATAAAAATCTTTTTTGTCTTTATTGATATGTCTTTTAGTCAGGTTTCTAAGTTCTTTATATTTTTGTAAGTGGGTGGGAAGCTTGGTTTTTACCCATGTTTTCCACATTCTGTCTCTGGTTGTTATCAAAGTGCAGGTAGCATTTGTTAACCAGGAAGATATGTTTGATTTGATACATACTGTGCGGAGGTGTGCCAGTGAGTTAATAATTTAGGAAGCCAAGAAAAAACAGCGCACAGTGTATGAAACCAAAAAACCAAGGAAACCACTGTAGGCACTTGAAGACCAAAAAAGACCAAGAACTTAGCATGCTAAAATATTTTATTACAACACTTTTGTCTGAGAGACTTCATCAGAAATACCAACAACTCAAAACTGATTACACTTTAAATAATGTCTAGCATTAATCAATTATGCAATTAATTACACAATTAATTAATTGTCATTTAAAAACATATGAGAACAAAACTAAAACTCAATATATTTGAATGTATTACTTAAAAAATTATTCTGTGAATGTTATGTTTTATAAATAAATACATATATATATGAAAATGTTAATAAATTATTATCTGTATTACTCAGCAACCCTTGAGATGAGCTAACTAACTTTCTATCTTCCAAAAAACACTTGATGTTAACTGATTTATTGAGTCCAGGCAGACTATCAGCCCCTAGTCTAAGTTGCCATAGGGTCTCTTTTCTTTCGACCCTGTTTTTATGTTACCCATCTTAAATCTTCAGAAATATACTCTAAAACAGAAAATATTATTTTTTTTATAACCAGTGCATGTACATACAAGTTTATAAAGGGCATTGTTGACATCCATCACCTTAATGGCATAATAATGCTCGTTTATACATTTACTCAGCTGTCTAGTGATCATACCAATATAAAAAGCTGTACATCCAGAGCACATAGCAATGTAAACCACATTGGATATTTTACAAGAAAATCTGCCTGGAATATTGATAGTCCTAACTAGATGGGACAAACAAACATACGGACCTTCGTGTATGAATCTACAAACTGAGCATTCATAACATTTGTAGGTACCCTTAGGTTTACTAGTCACCAAACTAGAAACTTTAGTTTCAGAATGTTCCAACATATTTTTAATACACCCTGTCTTTTTGTACACAAAATCCGGACCACTGCCCAGAACAGTTGCTAAATCACTATTGCCACTATAATTTTCCAATTGTTACTGATGGTGTTTTTGATAGTTTCGCTATCAACTGAGATATCCAAAACACATCTAAGATTACTATTAGTTTAAAACTTACTGGTAACATTTTCAATTCATTTTCCAGTTTCTGTTTCTTTGTTTTTTTCTTTTTCTGCTTTCTCATTATTTTCAGGTAATCCTTTAATAAGAATAGGGGGGATATCAGTTGACCTTCGACTCAAAATTTCACTAGGTAACTTGTTCAATAAAGAATCCAAATTATCTCTGTCTAGAAATAACTCAGAAATAAACTTAATCTCAGATAAAAAGACATCATCATCACTGGTTAGATATGATGCTTTAAAAAATTGTCCCTTGGGAATATTACGTATCATAAATTTTGGATGACCACCAAAATAATGCAAAAAATTGTTTACACAGGTGTCCTTCCTATAAATCCTGCTAAAAAAGCAGCTATTTTGTAATTGCCAACTAAGAGTAACATCTAGATAATTGACCTAGTGTCCATATTCACTTAGAGTGAATTTTAAAAATTCACTACTCTAATTTAATTGTTCTGCAAAATTACAGACTTGGTCTACTGGCCCTTTAATAATAAAAAACAAATTGTCGATATAACGACAATAAAATAAAATGTCCCAGGCACTAGTGATCTTGACCAGATGTTCCAACTCCCACCAAGCCATAACTAACCCTGCAAAGGCAGGTGCTACCGTGGCACCCATCGCAAGTTGTTTGTAATATTTTTTGTTAAAAATAAAATAATTATATTCCAATATTAACTCCAACAAAAAAATACAAGTACTTATAGAAGACTTAGACCAATTGGTGTATTTGTGCAAGAAATTGGAAATAAATACTAAACCTAATGCTTGTGGAATCGATGTATATAAAGATGCAACATCTACAGTCACTAAACAGAACTCATTATTTGTTTTCATAGAAAAACCACGTTCTGATAAACTGAACTTTCTAATGAGTTCTAGGAAAGACCAAGAGTCTTTAACATAAGACAATAACCCCTGAACTAAAGGATTCAATAATTTGTCTAAGTACACAGATATACCTTCTGTTATACAACCAGCTGAAGACTCTATCAGCCGAAAAGGGGGGTTGGTGGGGTTCTTATGGATTTTAGGAATTCCAAAAAGAAACCCCCACCGTACAGTTTGTAACAGAAAAGAACTCATATAATTCACTAAATAAGTCACCATTAACATAATAATCATACAGAGCATATCTAACAAATTTATAACTATGCTCAATTGAATCTAAAGATGTTTTGCTATATTCGTCTTCATTGTTTAACAGCTTTTCCATGGTGGTGAGAAAAGACCAGTTAATTTTGGAGAGGAGGGAATTAAAAGTTTCTGTGTGGAAGTTTGATAGCTTGCTACATGTATCTATGTGGCCAAGAGATATGTGGATTGAATTTAAGAACCTTTACTGGGGAGTGATCACTTAGGGAATCAGATAGGGTTACAGGGTTATGATATTTAAGTGGGTCAGAGACTAATATCCAGTCAATGAGAGAGCCAGCATTGTGAGATTTGTTAGCATGGGTGGGTGCAGAGATAAGTTGTGTAAAGCCATGCAAGGTAATAGATAAGTTAGAGTTTGGTGAGCAAAGGGATAGCCAATTCATATTAATGTCACCAAGGAGTATGATTTCATTATGATTTCATTATGGATGTGTTGAGAAAGGCAGGACAGAATACTTTCCAGTAAGGGAATGTTGTCCCCTGGAGGAATATAAATGACTGATACAGTTATTGTAATATAACAGTTAAGTTGAAGGATAGCAGTCAGGATTTCAGCAGGTAGGAAGGATGGGATTGGTTTGTCTACAGATGTAAAAGTAACATGGTTGGAATAGGCAATGGCAACTCCTCCCCTTTTTTTTGGGTGGTTAAGTCAAAGTATATTATATCCAGGGGGGAGAATGTCTCTATCAGGATTTTGAGGTTTTAGCCATGTTTCTGTGAGGGTGATAATATCAGGGGAGTGATTTGACATCCAGGTATGGAATTCACTGACCTTATTTAATACATTTCTAATATTCATTGAATAAAAAGAATAAAAAAGATATATATTTTTTGGAAGGGTAAGGTGTCCTGTGTGTAGGGAAGTAGAGTTGTTGGTAGGAGAGGGAGGGTTTGGGCCTGGATTTGGATGAATATCACCTGATAGTAACAGAGTTTTTGAGGGGAAGTAGACATTACAGAGAGAAGGGCAGTAGCAGACATACTTTATTTTACTTTTTTATAGTTTATGGGGGTAGGATGAATTTTGATTTTGGGAAGTAGAGTATTAGTAGGAGAGATGGAAAAGCAGTTTATGAAAGAGTGAAGTGGATGTGGAAAGACATTAGGATGAGTATATTTTGGAGCTAGGGATTCAGGTGTTAGTTGGATATTATAAGAGGTTAGAAAGTAAAAAAGTAGTAAGGGAGGCAAGTAGAAGAAAGTGCGGATCATGTGGGTCATGTTAGTGAGGTAGGTCAGTAGATGTAAAGCAAGGGTGGCAGATATTGACTGGTAGGAAAGGTATCAGTTTAAATTCGTAGAAAACTGGGAATGCTGCAAGTAGTGGAATTGGAATAGGCAGAGAGTTTTTAGGTGGCGCTAATGGGGGCCTAGTTATTATGTGGGTGTGGGAATGTAACTAGTTGTGATTATACCAGGGTAGAGGAAAGGGTGGGGTTTAAGGGAGGAGAAATACAGGAGCTTAGGTATAAAGGAAATGATATGGGGAGTGGGTGGAGAGGGGGGTAGGGTAGGGGAACAGAGTGAGCCTGAACATAAGCGAAGGTGAATGGAGTGGGGCAACACCCTAGGTCACGAGTTTTCACAAAAACAAACAGCTAGGAATTCACTTAGCAAAGCAGGTAAGTCCAGTTAGGGAGGAAAAAGAAGAATTTAATCACAAACCTATTTAGAAAAATAGGCTAGTATTTAGCTGTAAGGACAGATATCTCCAGGGAGTCAGTGTAAGGAGCAGCAGCCGGGTTGCTACATGTAATGTATCAGTGTCTTCTCCAGTGAAGTTCTATTCCTGACTTGTTTGTTTTAACTTGGTCATCAGAAATTGGCAACCATGCTTTTTATCAAGCTAAAACAGACCTTGTACACCAGTGATTATACTAATGAGGGAACTTAGCATAATCCTCTATGAATCACTACCATAATGTATTGTGCCATCCCACCCAACCAGTGCTAGCATATTTAACCCTTCCTGTAAAGGGATGTGCACACTGTGCTCATGCATGTGGCCTGCAAGGAAGCGCTAGGATGTTCAACCCTTCAACCCTGCCAGTTCCAGGGCTAAAGGGCATGTGCACACTGAGTCCTTTACGAAAATATCCCAGCTACTTTGTGCTAGTGATACTTTTCTGAGCTCATGATTGTTGCCAAACAATGCACATCATGTGATGTCCACACATGCAGCTGTGTGCATAATGCTGTCATTTTTCTTCTCTTGAAGACTATTACAGTGGACATGACCTCTTCAAAAGCTTGGTTCTTCCAGGCTTCTGTCTGACATCACCTCTTCTGATGAGCAGTGTCGGCATCATCATTTTATCAACCTGCAATGGCACCACCTTGACCTCCTTCAATGGGAGGCAGTGGTTAGGGAGATTGTGCCAATCTTTTATTGTAAGTTCCATACCCTGACCTCCTTCAATGGGAGGCAGCGGTTAGGGAGATTGTGCCAATCATTTATTGTAAGTTCCATATATTTTTTTTTGTTTGTTTCTTTTCTTCACTTCTTGTAACAGTTTCAAAGTTTAGTCAAAATTTAGCCAGTTATGTCTGGTGCTGGAGATGCCCAGTGGTTTCCAGGCCTACCTCTAAGCAGGAGGATGGATGTCACCTTGCTGGAGATGACTTGGATGGCTTCCTGATGGCCATCTCCCAGGGGTAGTGGATACTTTCCTTCTGCGAGTGGTATGAAAGATTTCCCCGGTCACCTAGCATCAAGTGCAGTGTCTGGTTGTGTCCAAAGTGAGCAGAAGTTGGGTAACTGTATTGTTGGAGCACCTCCTAACATGGATAGAAGGTACAACTTGCCAACCCTGGCAATTAGGCCAACAGCAGCAGAAGATGCCTATGACATGTGTCACAGAGATGAGAAATGTTGGTGTGAGCTGTCTAGGCCAGACAGACTGGGCCTATGAACTCTGCCCTTTCCCCCATCCTGGTGTTCTCTCTTTTGTGTCATTCCTCATATTTGTTTTAGTCCAAACCTTCTCATAACTAGTTGTCCTCCATCTGTATGACTGCATCCCTCCACTGTTGTTCACACCTTATGTACCTACACCACCCCTACCTGCATGTCTGTCTTTTGTATTTGTTTGTCTGCTCTTCTGCATTTGTACTTCCTCTGTCCTTCCCACATTAGCTCAAAGTGAGCAGCAGTTGGGTAACTGTATTGTTGGAGCACCTCCTAACATGGATAGAAGGTACAACTTGCCAACCCTGGCAATTAGGCCAACAGCAGCAGAAGATGCCTATGACATGTGTCACAGAGATGAGAAATGTTGGTGTGAGCTGTCTAGGCCAGACAGACTGGGCCTATGAACTCTGCCCTTTCCCCCATCCTGGTGTTCTCTCTTTTGTGTTATTCCTCATATTTGTTTTAGTCCAAACCTTCTCATAACTAGTTGTCCTCCATCTGTATGACTGCATCCCTCCACTGTTGTCCACGCCTTATGTACCTACACCACCCCTACCTGCATGTCTGTCTTTTGTATTTGTATGTCTGCTCTTCTGCCTTCGTACTTCCTCTGTCCTTCCCACATTAGCTCATTGTTACATTCTTCAGCTGCTCTTCTTCTTCTTTGTGTATATAAAATGGGTGCCTGTGCCAAAAATATGTCCTGCTTCCCCCACAACTATCATTCCTTGTCCTTAAGTATGTTCTTCTGTTTGCTATTCTTCTTTTGTTTCCTTTCTTGTTTCCCCCTTTCCTCCCCATTTATGTAATGAGCTCTTTTACCACATTGCCCTGCTGCCCTTCTATGACCTGCTGACAGTGCCTGAGTTGCTGCAATGAAGAGCTGTGTTGCCCGTGTGAGTGCATAATTTCAGGCATACCACCAATACTATTCTTGTTACACTTCTCACATGACTAATAGTACTGCTACACCTTCACTAAAACTTAATAGAATGACAGCTGCCAGTAAAGCAGCTGAACTGAATTCCTACGCATTCCTTTCTGGAATACTGGTGTTATGCTGATCCAAATATATAAGTGACAGCAGCAAGCTATGTCCTGGCATGGAATTCTTGATATATAGTGCTGCATCTCAGCAAAGCAAATGTTTTTGAATATCATATTTCATCAATCCATTTAACTCACATCTCTTTTTCAGTTTATCATTATCTAGCTTTCATTCTCTTGCACTTTATATTTTACAAGCATCTGTAATACTATATATATTAAACATTTATTCATCCAAACGGGAAAAAAAAAATTTGCAAACAACATTTGTTTAAATTTAAAAAAAAAAAACAAAACAAAAAATGTTTAATTTGAATACACATAGGTTAAACATATCTATTCTACCACTAGCAATTAAAATGGTAACCACTTAAATCTGTGCAGAGGCAAGCATAAATATTAACAGCAGTAACATAAATGCAGTTTGGCAACTATGAGATCAAACATGCAATATGCATCAAATAAATACAGGCTTCTGTCTAGTGCCTAGAAAATTAAATGCAATCTATATAAGTTTCTCTATTTTATTCCATGACATTTTCTATTCATATGTTTACTACAATTTACAAGTAACATTTAAAAAGATAGCTATAGGTTAAAGCTTGCACCTAGTCAGCCATTCATAACTTATATACAAGGGATAAACATCTGAAAACTGTGACATAATTTCACATAGGCATAGGCAACTATACATCCAAACTTTAAATATGAATTAATTGGGTACAAACTTGTATAACAACTAGAGACTTAAGTACAATCTGCATAAATCTATTTTGTTTTCATTGGATAGGCAACTGAAACCATTACTATTGACAAGTCAATAACTTACAGATAGAATTGTCCCAAATAACCACAACTTATAATTATATATATTTTCTAACATATGTACAGACAGACACGTAATACATATTCAGATAATTTTTAGCCTTCATGTAGAATCACTGTGTAGTGTTTTGAACATGGCATATCCCCACCACACCCCAGTTCATGCATTCTCATATAAGTTTTTAACCTATCTAGCCATTATTTTCTTGGGATAGCACACACACACACACACACACACACACACACACACACACACACACACACACACACACACACGCGTGTCTCTTCAGTTTAATCCATCGTCTCTGTCTAGGCATCTTGAAGAATCCAGTTCTCTTGACTTCAGTTTCCTTACCAGTTTGCTACACCCATGTCTGAATCCCTTATGGGTCGTTCTCTTGTCTTCGTAATGACTTCATATAACCTATCAACAGTCAGCACTTTGCCACACACGCCCACAAAAAAAAAAAAAAAAAAACTTCTGAAAGGCCACGAATGAGTCTAAATTCTATTCTCACCCATTTATATTCCTACATTATATCCACAAAACACAGATGATATATTAATGCCACCAAGTATCCCCCTCCACTGACAGACAGGCAAGCTTCATTACACTTATTTATTTATTTATTTTATTTATTTGTTTTACATTTGCTGACTAGGAGAGTCTGACTGGATACATGTCCATTTTCAGCAGAGGCCCAGGAAGAAAAGCTCCACAGACAAAAACAAACAAGTATGAGATTTCTACATAGTAAGCAAGTATTCATAGGAAAACATATGATTTAACAAGCTTCCATAGTTTTAAAGTTACAAAGGACAATATTCATTGGTAGTCACAAGTTTTAGTTTTAACAAAATTCCACGGTTTAAAGTTAAAGTGTAGTAGTATATAGAATGTACTGGTTTCCAGTAATAACATTGTTTTGAGACAAACTAAGTAAGAGGGGGATGGGAAGGGATGTTAGGGGTAGTTTTGTGAGAAGTGGTTGAGTTTGATGTTGGAATGTGTATAATTGTGGACTATAGGGGTGGATGTTCACAGGAGAGGCACTATAGGGAGGAGTCACGATTCTTCTTCAAGGTATAGAAGTAAAGGGGAGCAAGAGAGTAGGTCAGAGGGTGTGTATGATATGGAGTCAACCTGGTGGGTAGCAAGGGCATATCCATGTGAGTTTTAGGTGTTCTTTTACTAGTTTTTTTGATTGTAACCATTGAGTTGGCTGAGGTAATAGCAGAAGGTAATGAGTTCCCAATTTTACCAATGTAGTTAGGGAAGAGGGAGTCACCTGTTGTGTTATTGCTTTTGGTCACCTTGATTAGTCTTTTATCACTACAGTGAAGTTGTCTGGAGTTTAAGTAGATTAGATAGTGCTGTTTTTTTTCAGGAAGTAGTAGAAGTTTATGGGCGAAAGAAAGCTGATGGAATGAGAGGAGATTTGGGAATTTAAGCCAGTTAAGTTGATTTAGTGAATGACAGTGGTGGGCATGGTAGGGGGCACCAGTAGCAAATTTGGCAATTTGATTGCAGCAGATGTTAAGCTTGGCCATTTCAGTTTTGGGTAGGTTGGTGAAGATGGGAGCTCCTTGTGTGGAGAGTAGGTGGGTTTGAGCTATGGTTATTCTAGCAGATTGGGTTAGAAATGGTTTGTTTTTATAAAGACTGCCCAGTTTTTTGTGAATGTTTTTAATAGTTTGATTTATATGTAGATCGAACTTGAGGTTGTTGTCAATGGTCATTCCTAGCAGTTTAGTATAAGTGTCTGGAGAGATGGTAGTCCCATCTCTGGACACAATATTGAATGGGTTGGGCATTGAGGTGGATTTATTTGGTTTAAATAGCAACAGATTGGTCTTTTTAGGATTAAGTAATAGGTATTTGTTAAGAAACCAGGTTTCGGTATTTTGGAAGGCTTTTTGGGTAATGGAGAGGAGTTTGTGTGGGTCGTTGGCAGAGCAGACTAATGTTGAGTCATCAGCGTATTTTATAACAGTTGCATCTTGGCAGATGCTGTGGAAATCATTAATGAAGATGGAGAATAGAAGGGGTCCCAGAATGGACCCTTGTGGGAGGATAGGTTGTTGTCCCATCGAACTGCTTGTTGTCTATCATGTAGATAGTTTTGGAATCAAGCTAATGCATGATCACTAAGGCCAAGATTAGTAAGGGGATGGGTGGAGTAGTTTAGGATGGTTGACCATATCAAAGGCTTTTGACAGGTCCAAGAATATGGCAGATGTTAGTTTACCTAAGTGCCTGTTTTGGTTGATGAGGTTTGTAAAGGAAAGAAGGGCTGTGGTTCTACAGTGGGCAGGGCAGAATCCATGCTGGGTAGGAGAGAGAAGTTGGTTACTAAGTAGGTAGGCATAAGTTGGTAATCTATACATTTTTCAAAAATTTTTGCCAGTGGGGACAGGATGGCAATAGAACAATAGCTGGTGAGGTCAGTGGATGTTCCACCTTTATGTAAAGGGATGATGTAGGAGGTTTTCCAGATTGGTGGGATGGTATTTTCTGATACAGATCTGTTAAGTAGAATAGAGATTGGGTAGGTAAGTTCATTAGCAGTCAACTGGAGGTATTCTGCTGGGATGCCATCTGCTGCTAGGGTAGTAGGTTTAAGTTTGGTTAGTAATTCTTTGACATAATTGGTAGGAATGAGTTGGAATTGGAAGGTAGTTTTGGGACTGACTGCAGGTTTCAGGATATTGGTAGTAGTAGTAGTAGTGGCTTGTTGAACTAGTTTAGAGATGGTTTCTATGAAATATTTGTTGAATGACTCAGGTATGTCTGTGATTTTGCCTGTGGAGGTTGGAGATGGGGTGGATGATTTGCCAGGGTGAAGGAGTTTATTTCTTCCTGCCCAGAATTTTTGGGGGTTGTTTTGGTGCCTGTTTAGCAGATGTAGGAAATAATTATTTTTATCCAGGAGAATAGTTTTTTTTTGGTTTTGTTTCTAAGTTTTTGCAATTGTTCTCTAGTTGCTGTAACAGTATCTAGTTGCTTCTTAATGTCAGGGGTCACACAACCCATATTCTGGCTTTTTTTATTCTCACTGTGAGCATTATCTTAATATAAAGCTGTGTCCATAATGGATGAAATCATATGTTATCCTGTTTTATGAGATGATGGACAACTCAGCTCCTCACATGAGGGAAAAGAAGGGTTGTTCTCCTGCAGACAGAACAGAACAATGCTGACACTTTATAATATGTGTATCTTTGATATATATTGTTTTATTTCAGCATTCTGTGATTTTCGTGTATCTGTATTCAACACATTTTTGAAGATCTGTGACTGTGAGAAGTACTAAAGAAACCAGATTATAGGCAGAAGAAGTAAGAATGAAGTTGTTTTCCACATAGCTGTTGGGCTTACCCTCCTAGGGATGGCAAGGAACTTTGTGATCTAGAAGAGGAAAAGAGTAGACCTGCTGCTCATTTGTATTGAGTGGAGTCAAATAAGATGGCTCAGGCATCTTAAAAGAATGTTGGCAGGTTCTGTTGGATTGATTTTGGGGTTGGGCCTTTGAAAGGAGGCCCTACAGTAAACTCAGCACACGCTGAATGGATTATATCTCTCAGATATTCTAATAATGCTTTGAGACCCCATAGGATGAGCTGGAATTGTTGGTGTGGAGGCAGAGATGTTTGATTTATTCTACTTAAGTTTTTGGTACTGCAACCCTCTGCAGAAGGAATGGAAAAAATGCGAGTAAGTGAGTGAGTGAGTGAGTGAGTGAGTGAGTGAGTGAGTGAGTGAGTGAGTGATATCTCTTCATATGTTCAAAAATGTGACCAGTGTTGACAACTTAACATACAGAACAGAGTCAGGGATGGTAAAGGACAAAGGGTTGTGGATGAATATAACACTCCTAATAGTTATTTGTAAATGTATATAGTGATGTTGGAGAGGGGAGGGACAGCAATGGTGTGTGTGTGTGTGTGTGTGTGTGTGTGTGTGTGTGTGTGTGTGTGTGTGTGTGTGTGTGTGTGTTGGACTGTAGTGTATAAAATAGTGACACAGACCTGCAGAGAGAGAGAGAGAGAGAGAGAGAGAAAAGGCAGGTTTGCAAAACCATAGCACTATGACCAGTAACATTACCATGCCAATGCAGAGTGCATTCAGAACAGTACATTTCTGGATGTGGTGCTGTGATACATAATATATCGCAAGTCCCATTCAGATGTATAGAGCAAGTTGATGACAAACCTCAGAGCAGAATACAGGGAAATCTGTTCATTGATAAGTAAAACAGTTGAGGTATGGGACAGCCCTTTGTGAATTACTATGCAATCTACATTAACATTGTGGAATAGTAACAGAAATTGCCATATTGCCTGAGGAGCCCAGTGTAAGGGTGCATAAATTTTCACAGACATGTGATGCAAGATACTCCCTAAAGTTATATCTCTGCATACCTGTAAGGCATTTAGAAACAAAAGAGAAATGGTGCCATGATACATATGCAGGTTATGAATCATAAATGTATGTGTTTGGAATGCATAGAATATGATGCTATTGCTTGGTTACAACTAGTGGTCGAATATAGTATGATCTCTGGTATTCAAATAACATATTCCCATTCTCCTGCTTGTTGCAAGATATTTCTGACTTGCATGGGATATCTGTTGTGGAGAGAGAGAGTAAAAGGCTTTGGGTTGATGATGGGGAGATGAAGATTACCTTGAGGAAAGGAAGGTGAGATGATCTTGAGGATAATGCAGATTCAGAAGCTCAAGGCATGGGTGGAGAAAGATGTGCCTTAGATGTGTGGGAAAGGAATGCAGCAATACTACAGAGACATAAATCAGGTTCATGACAATACTCTAACAAATGTTGGGCAAGTTCACTGCAGTACAACAGGGGAATATGTTTTGGAATTTTAAGTGACTACATGTGTGTGGGGGGGTAACTCTATTACAAAAAGCACAAATGTTGTCATGCTACAGTCATGCTTCAATGAGACAGTGGTAAATCTAATCTCCCTGTCAGCACACACACACACACACACACACACACACACACACACACACACACACACACACACACACACACACACACACACACACACACACACACACACACACACACATGCAATGCTACAGCCCATGAGACACAAAGATGTATACATAAATCAGAATCATGTGCAACCCATAATAAACAGCAGCTCCATGCAGAAAGAAGTTGTTTCAGCAGAACAGAACCATGATACACAATGATGGAAGATATGAGAGCATAGCCATACATGTGAATAAGGGAGAGCTAAAGACATAGGAAAGTATGAACCCTGCAACAAGCAGCACCCAGGAGGTACGCAGAAGGCTTAGGTTGCACAAAATAAGCTCTACCCACAGCATTAACAAAGTCAGCCCACTACAACACATGCAAAAGATAGATCACTACAATGTATATACAGGCCATCCCATTTCAACACATACACAAACCAGACCACTACAATAAATGCACAGGCCATTTTACTGCAACACATTTGCAGGCCGGACCACTGCACTGAAAACACAGGTCAGCCTAATGAAAACATGTTTAGACCAGACAGCTGCAATGTATATACAGACCAGCCCAGAAATAATACATCCCTTGTCTAGGTCTTCTTCAATGCAAGCACAGACCAGACCACGGCAATGTAAGCACAAACTACCTACTGCAGAACATGCCCAGACTAGACTAATGTAATTTATGTCTGACCAGAGTACTACAATGTACCCCCCATCCACATGTCCACTGTGATGCATGCACAGGCAAACCCATGGTAATATAACTACAGCCGTACATCCAAGACAAGTACAGTGCATCCATTGTCTACATGCATGTGTTACCCCACATGACAGCTCTAAGAATTGTGAACTGAACCTGAGTGGGGTGCATGCCAGAGATACCAACATCCTGACATGGATCCATATCTGATCCATGACAGAACACTTACCTGATGATCAAATCACTGAGACTACATCGCTGACATAACACATCTCTGACAATGGTAAGTATAACTACTGTGGAATGGAATGTATTCCCGTTTCCGCAATAAAATAAAAAAAAACAAAAAGAAACGTGTATAACAGGGGGGAAATCCCCCCTGCACCTCCTATGTGGGGGGCTGTGCCCCCACACCCCTCTATTTAAATATACCACCTCTAAGATTGGGCCACATTGTGGAAATGGGAATACATCCAGTTCTGCACCACTTATACTTACCATTGTCGGAGATCTGCTCTGTTGGCGATGTGGTCTTGATGATCTGGCCGACGGGTAAGTGTCCTTTCATGGAACTGATAGGTTCCCCCTGACATACATGGAAAGCTTTTACTAGTCTAACTCCCTCTCCAAAAAAACTACAAGTATACAGTGGGCATACCAATAAAACAACCTCGTTATTGCACATTATTATGGAGGCACCCTGCCTTATTAACCAGTTTGCAAAACACTTTGCACGTACCAGAGTCCTATTTTTCTTACATTTTTACAATTCATTTTATTTCCTAACTAGGTGAGGGAGCTGGTCTCTAGACACATTTAATATATATATATATTGATCAAAACACCTGTTACAACAACATCAGAGAAAGGTTGACAGTGCAAATATTTATAGTGTACCATACATTCTCAAAGAAAATCCATTCACGTGCAAAGTAAAAGTAAAAAAAAAAAGACAAAAACATTGTTTTTTTGCAGGGTGGCAAGCCATTCTGGCTAGCCTCACAACCCTTGCTAATTATTTATACTAACTCCAAGATCACACTGTCAATGGGGAAGGGGCATACTCCCCAAACCCAGATATTGTTGAGCTTGTATATATGTTGATCATCTGAATTGTTGACCAAATGGGTCTACATAACAGACGTGGATGTTTGGGAGTTTTGGCTAATGCCATGGCTTATATATATATATATATATATATATATATATATGTATTCATGAAGACAATTTAGTATAGCTAATCAATCAGCATGACTGTGGGATGCTGTAGGAAAACAATTTATATGAAGAAAACATGTGCAGATATTGGTAGAACATACAGACTCCACACAATGACCAGATGTCAGGACTGAAGCCTAGAGTTGTGAGTCATTTTACAAGTGTTCTAAAACCAGGTGCAACTACAACCAGTAGCCCCATGTCTGACCTTGGGAGTGTGAGAGTGAAGGTCTAAAGTTTAGGCTCTAAACCATACCTTATTTAATCATAGTACTTCTATAAGTGTTCTATAATTGGAGGCCAGTCCAGCCCATCAATGACCAAGCTTTCTTATTCTTAAGCCTAGCTGTCTTGTAGTACTAGGAAACACCTTGAATGTAAGGCAGCAAGCCTACTTTTTTCTTACAATGTTTGCTCCATCTACTGCTCATTAATCCTGTACTCCTGACTGACTTACTTTTATTCATGCGAACAAATGTAATCTATAAAACTCGAGGTACTAATTGTTTCCTTTTGTTATACTATAAGAAGTTGATGTATAACCAACTGACAACAAAATGGATGTCAAACTCAATGAGCAACACAGTCAGTGAAAATGCAGATGTTATGAAAAAGGCATTTTGTTAGTGACTTCACTTCCATACTCCCTTACCTATTTGTACTAACTCCTTGATTGCACAGCTGTGGGGAAGAGAAACAATTAAGGGTATAAATGTCTCTCACAACTGCAATATCATATTACAGCCAAATAATGCAAAAATATTCTGGGACTTTATACAGGGAGTTGCAATGAGGGACATAAATCAAGAAAATACTGTTTATCAAACAGTATGATTCCTGTTTTAATGAGATACTAATTTAATGCATTTCCTTTGATATATATCTTATACATATATTACACATAGTTTTTGCTTCCCGGAGGTGCTCTGAAGGAAAAGTTCCTTCCTGGCTTTCCAGTACACTAACAGTATCAGCCTGCAGAATGGAACAACAGTAGCTGAAGGATTTCCCTGCTTCAGAGTTCCTGTCCTCTTACTGTTTATGAAACACCTGCATTTCTGCAGATGAAAATGCAAATAACCTATAACTCTAAGTTAGGAAAGTTTGTAAATTCACAGCAAGTAGAAGCATATAGACTACCACACACAGACTGCAAACATACATTTAAAGTGTTCAGAATTTTGTGCAATGTCCAGATTTTTGTCAATTATTTTTGGTTTGCCCCTTGTACGATTTATGGATTTCCAGCAAATAAATGAGGACAGAAGTCACTAATTAATGACAGACATTAAATTTCAGACTTCAAATCTTTCAGAAAATGCATATTAGTGTAGACTGCATTGTTTTATTAACTTTCTAAGTTTATAAGAGAAATTTTAAAATGTTATCAATTTTTTTGGGCCTTTGCCCCCCCCCCCCCCGCCCCCATTATTTTGTTTTTCTTCCTAATTCTTACACTAAGAGGTTTAGAGGTTTGATTGCTACAGCTATAACAGTTATGCAGTAGCAGTGTAACATCAAAGTTTCATTTTGTATGGTTTGCCCTGTCTCATATTGTTGCCCATGACTTACCTAATATTTAGAACATCTATGCATCTCTCAAAGTTTTGTTCCTGTCAGTTTCAGTTGCCCCCTTTTGGATTACATCCAGTGAGGAAACCTATCTATAGGCAGGTTATGCACAGATACAAGCTGTAGGTGTTAGTTTAGGCAGTTGTTGACATATACTAGACCAGGTAAGGTAGAATGTTTCAGAAATAATGTGATCAAAAATGCACTGATGTCATTACAAACACAGCCAGGCCTTCCGTCTTTAAAGTGTACAATACTACCTCTCATAATGTGGAACAAATGGACAAATGTGGAATATTTACTAACAAACTGAACCAAGAAACTCACTGGATGGTAACAATATGTTACTTTGTATTTATAAAAATTCTCGTAATGAATTAATATGATTCAAGTATTATTTACCATGAATATCAGTAAAAAATAAGAATTTGTACAATTTATGTGTAAATTCGATTTCAAATTGGAACTTTGAGGAACATGTACTTTTTAAGAGTAAAATAAGGATCGTTCCTCATAATGAGATACACTTGAGAGATATGCTGAATACGATCTTAATGTCCTATAATATGCTGTACTGAAATTTAGTTAAAGTCTGCAGTAAACATTAACCTTGCTATAATAAACTAATGCAAAGCATTGCTTATTCCTTAAATTAAATCAGATAAACAAGTTTGCAAACTGGTCAGAACTGATTATCTTACTTATTGTTTGGATTATAATGCAGTTCCTTCAGTTATAGCTACATCAGTTTGACACTGTCATCAACAAACCCTCTAATACATATTCATGACGTGTAGCCCTCTCATCCATATTTAAAATATGCAGTCATCTTATGAATATTCATGAGGCACAGTTCATATGTGTATTTATGATATGCAATCTATATGCATATTCATGATGTGCAGTATTCTCATGCATAGTCAAAACATATTTATTTTCCTTTATTTATTTATTTATTTTGCTTTTGTTTACCAGTCTGCCTGACTGGTTTAGTAACAACAACAAAAAAAAACTTGAACTGAGGCTTGAGGAGAAAAGCTCCAACATATTACAAATATTCTTAAACAGACATTCAGTAAATGTACATGAATAAACATTAAATAATGTATATTAACAGTTACACATTCATTTGCTAATTAGATTACATCCATATGAAATAAGGTCAGCTATTACAATATAAACAATACTTCTGCTTTAGTAGGTATTGAACAGGTTTATTAATAAGGTTAGCAGCTGTCCCATTACCAATGGGACACTCATCAGCTGGATCAAATGATCCCACTGCTCTCTATATAAAGCAGTAGGATTTAAAAAAAATCCCACTTTGTTGAAGCACTGCATACTTACTTCCAGCTTTTCCACAGCGATTCAGTTATGTCACCAACCCGGACTTGCAGGCAGACCTGTTCTCTGCTAGGTCCAGGTGTTTAAACACATGCTGAAACTGGCTGCATTTTATGAAAGGGCAATAACTGGGGCAGGAAGAGTCATACAAAGCCTGTGGCTGTAGAGTGCTTTTTTATCATTGCTTCTACAGCCAGAGAAGAAGAAGCATTCCCAAAAGGAATTACACTTGCTTTTCTAGTTATCAAGGACATGAGGAGCCAATAGGGAAACCAGCCATCCACTCCAGCAAGATAGTCCAAAGGAAACCAAGTTAGCAAGCCACTCTAGCAAGTCAGGCCAAGGGAAGCTAACAGCAAACCCAGCGAGCCATCCCAAAGGAAGCCAAGCCAGCAAGCCACTCTAGCAAGTCAGGCCAAGGGAAGCTAACAGCAAACCCAGCAAGCCATCCCAAAGGAAGCCAGGCCAGCAAGCCACTCTAGCAAGTCAGGCCAAGGGAAGCTAACAGCAAACCCAGCAAGCCATCCCAAAGGAAGCCAAGCCAGCAAGCCACTCTAGCAAGTCAGCCTAGAAGGGAATCCATCCAGGAGGCCAACCCAGCCAGCCCAGTAAAGACTGAGATTGCAGTGATACTTTTTAACAAGTGGGAATGTTGTTTTAATAAAATTGTTACTTTTAATGATCAGAGTAAATAGGGCATAATTTACAGTATTTGAATCTGTAATGGCTGCCTTGGGATTTGTAAGTAGTAATGTTTAAAGGCGTAAAAAATTGTGTGTATATATATATATATATATATATATATATATATATATATATATATATATATATATATATATAATTGTCTATTTCTGGGGGTACTGTACCTTATTATTCAAATCTATAGTGGTTATTTTGTGATGGTTTGTAAGCAGTAGTTTCCAAAGATGAAACTGTGTCTGTATATAACTTTTCTTTAATTCATTTCTGATGGAGAACAATGTTCAGGGGTTAATGAAGTGCACTTGATATATTAGTTATGGACACTATCATGACTGATTCAGGATAGTTCAGTTTTACAGATGGAAATATTTCAGGATAGTTTGCATTTTTTGGGTGGAAATGTAATAATTTTATTTATTATTTTAATGTGGTTTTCATGAAGGTAAGTTGTACTGCTTTGGGTATAGTGCAAATATGGCTGCACTGTTATTGGGTCATACATTTATTTTTTTCATTGTGCAGGGTAAATTAGAGGTATAGATTTCATTATTTCTTTTCTGCTTATTAATGCTGTGTTTGGATGTAAATGGGATCCATGGGGTCTTCTGTGCATCATAGTTTATTTTATAATGGCTGTTAGTGATGACTTGCAAGAAGTAGTTTTAAAAGTGAAACTGTGTGTATATAATTTTATTTTATATGGGGGGGGGGTCACATTCAGAGTTAAACATAGTTCATTTGACATTCTACTCATAGATGTTATCATGGCTGTTTCAATATAGTTTGCTTTTACAGGTGGAAACCTATCTATTTTATTTATTCATTTATTTGTTTTTAATGCTTTTTCAGAAATGAACTAAAGTGGGCTTGGGTAAAGCAGTAATAGATAGCATTGTGGCTGTACTAGTGTCTGTTTTTTTCTTTGTTGTGAAGGGTAAATCCTTATTATAATGTTAATGCTTTAAAAAAAATTCCCACCCTAATTAGATGTGGAATGTATTGTCAGCAAAAATCTAAATTAATAGCAGTTTTGCTTTAATATTTTTAATGGTTAAAAAAGCTGCATCTGTTAATGGTTTGTAAGGGTGCTTTTTATTTTCTGTGGTTAAATGATTTTTCTGCTGCAGGGACATACAACTGCTACCAACATCAGTAATGACTGCCGTGGGCACATAGTGCTGGGGGGAGCGATCTGGTATTGCATTTGCAGTTAAACATGAGCATTGTAGTGCTCTGTGTTTGGTCTAGACTGTAGCAATTCTTTGCTACATTGTAGCAAGCAGTTTGATACAGTTTAGAAGTAAAACCTGATCACTGTAGCACTCCATGCAGGCTGTGTATAAACTGTAGCTACAGTTTAAAAGAAGGCATTGTTATTATTGTTATTTTTTTTTTAATAAAATAAGTTGAAGGATGGTTGGAGGCATGATAGAGAGAATGGCTGGGGCAGAAGGGCTAGGTGTCATGTATCTGTACACCTGGTTAGTGTGCCAGTAGAAGTTTTTTTTTTTTTTTGCTCTTCAATGGAAGAGCTGGGGGGTGTAGATCACTTTCAGTGTGGTGATCTACCTAATGAAGTGATTGTTTTTGCTCTTCACTACTTAGGGGGTGGGGGCATTAGTTCATAGTACCAGCTCAGGGCTCTGGTTGAACGAAGTACACTGCTGACCAACATATTTCTCAACTGTTCTGATTTTGGCAGAACTTTTAGATTTTTTCCTCATATTTTCAATTTGTTCTCCATAACATTTGTGGTTTTCTGGCAACTCATTTGGGTATCACCACTGACAGATGTTTGAGTTTCAGACTTCATATCTTTCAGAAAAAATGCATGACAATACAAAATCTGTTCTAGTGACAGAAGTTTATAACTACAATTGTCCCCTTATTATTTTTGGTTTTGTCCAGATTCCTTGCTCTTAAGAGGATGAGTGATATGGCTGCCAGCTGTGATAATGTCAAGATTTTAATGTCTGAAATATGTTTCCCCAGTAATTAGCTGTGGGATCTATTATGCCATTACGTCATTGACCATTGTCCCCTTTTAAATGATTTGTAATGTATTAAAATTCCCTTTTCTTTTCCATTGCTCAGGTCTTCAGTAAATCTATATCATCATTCAGGTAGAACTACTTTACAAATTGTTTCATATTTCAGATGCTAGTGTTATATGCCAGTGCTTTTTTATGCCAGTTCTTTCAAATGCTAGTTTTTTTCATGCCAGTTTCAGATGCCACATTCATGTCAATGTTTTTCAAACCAATTCTTTCAAATTCCAGTGTTTTTCATACCAGTTTCAGATGCATGTTGTTCATGACAATGTTATTTCAAATGCCATTTCTTTCAGATGTCATGTTTTTCAAACCAGTTCTTTCAAATGCCAATTCTTTCACAAGCTGTGTTTTTCATGCCAGAGTTTTTTCAATCCCCTTATTTCAAATGTCGTCTTTTTCATGTCAATTCTTTCAAATGCCATGTTTTTCATGCCAGTGCTTTTTAAAGCCAGATTTGCTATGTTACTGCATCCTACTAACACAGTTTTACTAAATGTGTTGTATATCAGATAAATACATATTTAAGAATGAAGACAGCAGCAGCTTCATCACAGTCTACTGTCAATAAGAGAATGTGCAAGTGGGAAGATGTTTGGAAAAAAGGAATTCTACTGGATCAAGAAATGCAATGACCTGAAAGCAAGTATTGCAAAAAGGAATTCCTAGTCACCCATGGTGGATGACACAATGTCACATGACATGAGGCAACTGACCAACATATGATTGCTATTATACAAGAAAAATCAAGCCCCCTGATGACAAAGTATTCAAGAAACAAAAACCTTGAATGACCAAAACTTAAGATTATTGCAATAGAAGCCTCTGAGGTGCCCCATGCAGTTAAACATATTTCCTACAACAGTTTGGCCTGTGGAGTAAAATTGGTCAGCCAATTATACAGCAATTCAGATTATCTTGCAGAAAGACCACATCTGAAGCCATGGTTGAAAAGGTTCTATTCTCTTCTGGGACTGCACTCACTGGAATGCTGACTGCATGACCTGCAAAAAACAGGCAATTTATTTGCCATATCATTGGATGCTTCCAACAAGGGAAGGATAATATTATTTTAACTTGTTGTGCAGTACTTTTCCAAAGAAGAAGGGGATGTACAAGGGAGGGAAACCTACTGCTCCTAGAGTGTAGCCCACAGGGTGGGTATAAATTTCAGGAGGGAAGAACACTCTACCTGGAAAGAATCGCGCTTTTTGGAGGCTCAGGAAGTAGTCCTCAAAAGGACTTTTCAGCAGATGATTCGTATTGTAGCTGTCCTGGGTTGTCGTCCTGCGCTGGACTTTTGTAGTCCTGATGAGGCCTGTTGTAGTCCTGAAGAGGACTGCTGAAGTCCTGATAAGGACTGTTGTAGTCCCGAGGAGGACTGTTATCATCTACTGAAAAGTCCTTTTGAGGACTACTTCCTGAGTCTCCAAGAAGTGCAATTCTTTCCAGGTAAAGAAGAAGGGGATGGTGAAAGGCCTTTTTAACTTGTGTGGAAACCTTGATGAATCTGCCTAGGTCATATCACAGCACATTTCAAACATTATTGACTAGCACTGCCTGCCCTGCAGCAGCATTTCAGTGTATGGGCTTGATAATGCCAGTGTCAACTATGGACAGAATTCTGGGGTGTATACTAGATTAAAAAAAAAAATGCCCATCACTTCCGAAAGCTAACTTTGGTGCCCACAGAATTCATAATGTGGCCACAAAAGCTGCTGCACAACTACCTTATGACAGAGAAGTCTTTGTGATGAAACTTTTCAGCCATTTCTCAGGTTCTGCCACAAGGACCAGAGACTTGAAAGACTTTATGAGTTCTGTGGCGTGTAATCAGAGAATCCCTTTGGGTACATGCCAATAAGTGGCTGTCACACCTGCCAGTCATTGAGAGAGTAGTGCAAAATCTCCCAGGGCTCCTGTCATATTTCCTTTCCTAGGGAGAACAGGAGACCCACCCTGGGAATATGGCTGTACTTTTCAGATAATTATCGTGGTGAGGATACATTGCCTACACTGCCCCAGTACTATTACTTTTCAGATAATGATCGTGGTCAGGATACATTGCCTACACTGCCCCAGTATTATTACTTTTCAGATAATGATCGTGGTGAGGATACATTGCCTACACTGCCCCAGTACTATTACTTTTCAGATAATGATCGTGGTGAGGATACATTGCCTACACTGCCCCAGTATTATTACTTTTCAGATAATGATCGTGATGAGGATACATTGCCTACACTGCCCCAGTACTATTACTTTTCAGATAATGATCGTGGTGAGGATACATTGCCTACGCTGCCCCAGTACTATTACTTTTCAGATAATGATCGTGATGAGGATACATTGCCTGCACTGCCCCAGTACTATTACTTTTCAGATAATGATCGTGGTGAGGATACATTGCCTGCACTGCCCCAGTACTATTACTTTTCAGATAATGATCGTGGTGAGGATACATTGCCTGCACTGCCCCAGTACTATTACTTTTCAGATAATGATCGTGGTGAGGATGCATTGCCTACACTGCCCCAGTACTATTACTTTTCAGATAATGATCGTGGTGAGGATACATTGCCTACACTGCCCCAGTACTATTACTTTTCAGATAATGATCATGGTGAGGATACATTGCCTGCAGTGCCCCAGTACTATTACTTTTCAGATAATGATCGTGGTGAGGATACATTGCCTGTACTGCCCCAGTACTATTACTTTTCAGATAATGATCATGGTGAGGATATATTGCCTACACTGCCCCAGTATTATTACTTTTCAGATAATGATCGTGGTGAGGATACATTGCCTGCACTGCCCCAGTACTATTACTTTTCAGATAATGATCATGGTGAGGATACATTGCCTACACTGCCCCAGTACTATTACTTTTCAGATAATGATCGTGGTGAGGATACATTGCCTGCACTGCCCCAGTATTATTACTTTTCAGATAATGATCATGGTGAGGATATATTGCCTACACTGCCCCAGTATTATTACTTTTCAGATAATGATCGTGGTGAGGATACATTGCCTGCACTGCCCCAGTACTATTACTTTTCAGATAATGATCATGGTGAGGATACATTGCCTACACTGCCCCAGTACTATTACTTTTCAGATAATGAGCGTGGTGAGGATACATTGCCTGCACTGCCCCAGTATTATTACTTTTCAGATAATGATTATGGTGAGGATATATTGCCTACACTGCCCCAGTATTATTACTTTTCAGATAATGATCGTGGTGAGGATACATTGCCTGCACTGCCCCAGTACTATTACTTTTCAGATAATGATCGTGGTGAGGATACATTGCCTGCACTGCCCCAGTACTATTACTTTTCAGATAATGATCGTGGTGAGGATACATTGCCTACACTGCCCCAGTACTATTACTTTTCAGATAATGATCGTGGTGAGGATACATTGCCTGCACTGCCCCAGTACTATTACTTTTCAGATAATGATCGTGGTGAGGATACATTGCCTACACTGCCCAGTATTATTACTTTTCAGATAATGATCGTGGTGAGGATACATTGCTTACACTGCCCCAGTACTATTACTTTTCAGATAATGATCGTGGTGAGGATACATTGCCTACACTGCCCCAGTACTATTACTTTTCAGATAATGATCATGGTGAGGATACATTGCCTGCACTGCCCCAGTACTATTACTTTTCAGATAATGATCGTGGTGAGGATACATTGCCTGCACTGCCCCAGTACTATTACTTTTCAGATAATGATCGTGGTGAGGCTACATTGCCTACACTGCCCCAGTACTATTACTTTTCAGATAATGATCGTGGTGAGGATACATTGCCTGCACTGCCCCAGTACTATTACTTTTCAGATAATGATTGTGGTGAGGATACATTGCCTGCACTGCCCCAGTACTATTACTTTTCAGATAATTATTGTGGTGAGGATACATTGCCTGCACTGCCCCAGTACTATTACTTTTCAGATAATGATCGTGGTGAGGATACATTGCCTGCACTGCCCCAGTACTATTACTTTTCAGATAATGATCGTGGTGAGGATACATTGCCTGCACTGCCCCAGTACTATTACTTTTCAGATAATGATCGTGGTGAGGATACATTGCCTGCACTGCCCCAGTACGATTACTTTTCAGATAATGATCATGGTGAGGATATATTGCCTACACTGCCCCAGTACTATTTGCACTTTTTCAGTAAAATGTTTATATTGATTTCAGTAAAAACATAACTGTATTAGAAAAAAATGGCACTTACTGCTGTGGAAACATTTTCAGTGATGCCCTCTCTCAATAAAAAAATGCAGACAAGAGCTGAAGATGCTTTCTTTGGTGTAAAATGTAGGACACTTCTGAACTCCTTAGACAGCTTGTCTTTCAACAAGCTGAAAAGACACTTCATTGTGTTCTTAGAGACAGTAGTCAGGTACTTAGAACAGTGGTTTGATTTTAGTGGAAACAAGTACTTATATACACAGTCTAAGTTATCTTTCAGTGAGCCCTTTGCATTCAGTGACTTACTCAACATGACCACTGCCCTCTGACTGCAGGGCATAGCTGAAGGCAGTCTTCTCCAGGACAATCAAGCCCATCCTCCAAGAATTATGTACCACAGGCTTATCAACAGGAGAAAAATGGCTAAAGCTTTTCAAATAAGGGCCCAAGCTGGCTGCACTATATTCCATAATTACTTGGGTATTATCTATACCAACATTCAATGCATTTGCAGAGTGAGTTTGTTCTTTGGTTAAAAATAAATGAACAGATGCACAAAACTGATGTAGTGTACACTTGTTAAAAGCTGAGCTAATGATGAGTTTAAATTACAGGATGAACTACAATGACTTTTAATCAAATATTATATCATTTTATTTTTTTTCATTTTCCCGGTATTTATTTATTTTCATTTTGATCAAATATTATATCAGAGTGCTTCTTCATGCCAGCAAATCAAATGCAAAGTGCACATTTAAAAACAAGTGATTTATTTTAGTGTGCTTGTATTTGGAGAAAGTATAATATATTTTCTCTTTTTCTTTTTTGGAATAGTTACAGTTGGTGTAATAATTTAAAGTTGTTTTGCTTTAAATTGCAATAAACCTACTCTATTTAATTATATACATTTAAAAATGTTAGTGTGCTTGTGTGCAGTATGTAGACTTTTTGGTTTTCTTGTTTGATAGCTAGTGTAATATGTAGAATTTAGTATTTTATTTGCTTTTGCAAATAAACATACTGATTTGTTTAAGATGTGTAGTGTACTTTTTATAGGTTCATAGGTAAGTACAAGGCTAGCTGCCCTTGTTAGCCATTTTAAACCCAGCAACTTCATCTATTTGTGCTTGAAATAACCTATCCCATTTGATTATAGATTAGCCTTACCCATCCCATTGTCGATAATTATATATTACCCCTAATGAAAATAACTGGGATCATGTCAGAGATAATTTGAGGGGACCCATGCATGGGATAAAACATTTATCAACTGTATTATCCATTAGTAGTGCAGGGGGCAGTCCTGGGAAAAACTTTCTGTTTCCCATCCATAGATCTAAGTTGTACTTGAAAATGTACAGGGTTGAACTTTGTTTTATGTGGATGGGGAGTCTGTTCCACATCAGTGGTATCCTCTGTGAAATATACATGTCCCTCCAAACCATTCTGCTGTGGTAAGGTCATGGGTATAGTGTATGGCCAGTTTCATATTGGCCATATCCCCATGTCCCATCTTGGCCAGCTTAAAATGTGGCAACCCTATTTATTAGTGGGTTTGTCAAACAAATAATAGAGATAAATAGATAATAGATCATGTGATTAGTGCTTAGAAATGCAAAAAAATGAAGGTGAGGGCATGAACTAGGTTCATAGGTTCATAGGTTCATACTAGGCTATCTGCCCTAGGGCATTTATAAGCCTAGCCAGAGTGTGTTTGGCTTTTGCCACCCATTTTCAAATAATTTTGCTATGCCCTTTTTCGAGGTTAGTATACTGTGCCTCTGTCTAACAGTGACACAGAAGTGATACCCGGGGTAAACCTACGATCTCCCATCCACTCATCAAGATTCCTCTTAGAGTCCTAACCTGGACTGGGATTTTATTCCAGAGTGAAGGGAGCCTCTGGGTTATGAATCTGTCCCTCCAGCATGTCCTATTTATTTCAGTGCTGAGGTTCAAGTCTCTCGAGCGCGTAGCTTGATGGGATTTGGATTTTCTGAGGTGCAGCATGTCCATTAATTCCGGGTTGGACATGGCTTTATACATCAGGCACAGATCGCCTCTGAGCAGGCGGTATGCCACTGAGTAGAGCTGGAGTTTCTTTAACCGGGCAGCATATAGCATTTGTTTGAGCCCTTTGATCCTCTTGGTGAGGTACTTCTGGGGTCTTTCCAGTTGCTGCAGGTGTCTGGTAAGGTACATCCCAAAAGGGGCATTGTACTCAATTATGGGCCTGATGAGGGATGAGTAAAGAGGCACGATGACCTCCCCTGATCTAAATGTGAATCCCTTCATGATTAGGTGGGCTATATAAAATGTTTTTCTAACCACTTTGGCCACGTGGTTGTCAAATGAGAGATTGCTATCAACTTGGGTCCCCAGGACCCTAATTACTTCTTCTGTACTTAATGGATTACCACTTATGTGGTAATTTGTAGGCACTTTGTTTTTGCCAAAGGGGATGACTATACACTTTTTGGCGTTTAGCTTGAGGCCATGGCTCTGGCACCAGTTGTCTGTTTCTATGAGGCCCTTTTGGAGGATGCTTGTGTCAGCTGGAGTGTCGATTATGGCGCCCAGTTTGCAGTCATCTGCAAACTTGGTCAGCCACAGTCCTTCCATGTTGGCTTGTACCTCCGAGAAATATATACCAAACAAGAGAGGTCCCAGGACTGAGCCTTGTGGGATGCCACTTGTAACTGGTTTGGAGTCTGACATGGCTCCAGCAATTCTAACCATGTGGGTTCTGTCCTTAAGCCAGTTTGCAACCCATCTAGTGACATAGGGGTTTATATTTAAGCTGGCGAGCTTATCTATAATGCCCAAGTGGGGTATTGTATCGAAAGCTTTTGCGAGGTCCAGGTAGGCTGTGTGGACCACCTTCCCCTCATCAATGGCCTTAGTGACTGTTTCAAAGAAATCAACCAGGTTTAAGAGGCAGGATCTGCCCTTAACAAAGCCAAACTGGGTAGGATCCAGTGTCTGTAGGTCCCCAATATCTTTATTTATGAGGTCCATGATGATCCTTTCCATAGCTTTGCAGACCAAGCTAGTCAGGCTTATGGGGTGATAGTTTCCAGGATCCGTTGAGGCACCACCTTTGTGGAGAGGGACCACTGTTGCTGTACGCCACTCTTTGGGTACATATCCTGTAGTAAGGCTGAGATTGAACAGTAGTTTTATGTTTGGGTTTAGCTCTTCTTGGAGTTCATGTAGGACGCAGCACGGGACACCATCTGGTCCCATTGATGCTGTGTTTTTTGCTTTGGAAAGGGCAGCTCTTACCTGAGCATCTGAGATGTCAGGGGGGCAGCACTCTGCTGGGATAGATATTTGCCCTTTTGGTGGGAGAAGTTTGCGCTGAACCTATCAGCTAGGATGTTGGCAATGTCTGTGGGTTCTGTGTATTTTTTGTCATTTTGGACTAATTCTGAGCATATCTAGGAATTCCCACCCAGGTTCCTAACATAACTAAAGAAAGCCTTGTGCTTATCCTTAGTGTCCTGTGCAATTTTTCTCTCGAAGCTGGCCTTAGACGATTTTATGAGTGCCCGTAGTTTTTTGCTAATACTGATCAGAGATGCCTTCCCTTTTTGGGATTTTGCTCTATCATGTAGTAGCTTCCTCCTTCTATTGTATAGTTTGTTTATGGCTGGGGTCCACCAGACAGGATGTCTGCCTTTGGAGGATTGGGACTTGGTTTTATTTGGGATTGCATGATCCATACATTCCTGAAGGTGTTCATAGAATGCGTTTATAAAGGATTCTGCGGTCTGGGCCGTATTTTCCACAGGCCCGGGGGCTTTGAAGGATTCCACCTAGGTTTTGAGGAGTGTGAAATTTGCATTAGAGAAGTTTTTCACTGTGGTTTTCAGGGCAGGGGGTGGAGTCGGGATGTGAATATCCAGTCAGTTTAGTTTATGGTCTGATCTTACCAATGAGGGATACACTTCTGGTCTGGAGCATAGAGTCCCCATGTTGGTGATGATCAGGTCCAGTATGTTTTCCCCTCTTGTGGGAGTGGTAACAAGTTGTTCCATAGCATTTGAGTTTATAAATTCTAGGAACCTTTGGGCTAGGGTGTTGGAGCTAGAGTAATGCTCCCAGTCTATGTTTGGGTAGTTGAAGTCACCCAATATAATGGTGTTTGGAGAGATATTCATATTTTCCAGTGTTCTCAGGAAGGCCGAGTGGGGTTCCTGGGTTTGGGAGGGTGGTCTGTAGCAGGCTATAAACTGGAAGGCAGTTTTACCCACTGTTAGTTGCACATGGATAGTCTCTGATGCTTCGTGCTGTGCCACCAACCTGGAGGTGTGGGTATCTTTGACGAATATTGATACTCCCCCTCCTTTTGTGGTTCGGTCCAAGTTTTGGGACCAAAAAGCATGGTATGAGGTATAACCTGGTAGTGCTGGGGTGTTCTCGGGAGCCTTGAACCAGGTTTCTGTTACTGCACAGATATCGATGTTCTCCATGCTAAGGATTGTTTCGAGTGCATGCATCTTGAGGTTTAGACTTCTGGCATTGAGTAGCATTACTCTTAGTTTCTTATCCCTTGTGATACCTATGGAGGTGGGTTTGTCTTTTGAGCCTTGCCTAAAAAAGGCACTATGGGGGTAGCAAGAGCCTTTGCCAATATCCAAAAGCCCAGGGGTGACAGGTGCAAGCCGTCCCTAGCGAAGCATCGTGGCTTGTCGAGCATGTCATCCCAGGCTGACAGGCATTGGATCCCCTTTGAATGACACCAATACTTAAGCCAATTGTTGAAATTGATCATCTTGTCTTCATATTGTGGCATCATTCTTGGTGAGGGTAAGATGCTACTCAAGATCAGGGTCATACCGGCCTGGGCTACATGCTCAGAGAGCTCCTCTATGTCTCTTTTTATGTAGTCCAGGGAGGTAAGTCTCAGGTGATTCACACCAGCATGGACAATGACTGAGTCATATTTGTACTTGCCTTGGAGTGACCTGAGTGCTTGTGTTATGTGGCAGATCCTAGCGCCTGACAGGCAGCTCACCGTGACCTTCTCCTTGTTCAGCCTGGTGAGCGGGACGTCAGTGTGCCTGACGATAGAGTCACGTATTACAAGTGTATCAGGTGTGTTGTTTAGCCTTAAGGGCTGTGACTGTTCAGCACACTGGCTTTGTGAGCTATGTGTTGTACGTGTTTTGTTTTGGGGTAGCGGTTGCTTGGGTGTCTGCTTTGGAGGTCTCTACTGCTTAGGCAGATTTTTATTTAGAGCCTCCAAGTATGTTTTTGTGTGTTTATGTATTTGGTTTGCTGTCGTGGTAGGTCTATGTGAGACTGGAATTGTAGTGAGTGTGGTTTCCTTCTCCTCCTGACTGGTTACGCCAGTACTGAGTTGAGAGAGCTTTGCCTCCAGTATGGCTATATGGTTGCATCTCTCACATGTGTTGGAATTTGTTGGGAGGAGGAGAGGGTTGTCTGTGTACATGAGGCAGTTGTAACATTGCCTCAAGATTCCCAGATTCACCAGCTGGACCGGAGAGGAGATTGACAACTGACCTTTGGACATGCTAGAATAGTATTGGGAATTCCTTTATAATTGGAAAAAAAAGGGCTAATGGGGAACAAGGTACTCAAGGGGAGTTTGTGAGTGTGTAATGCTTTTAATTTTTTAGTGCTGACTTATATAATTGCTTTAGTGGAAAAGTGCCAGGTAACTTAAATGCAATGTGTTACAGGTAACTTAAATGCAAAAACGACAAACAGTAACTTTCTTTCAAGTGAAACAAGGAAATAAGTACAGTAAGGAATGCAGATATCACTAGGGATACACAGAAGCACTGAAAAGCCGCGTTTTTTAGGTGGAATTAGCATTTCAGGGAAATAACAAGCAAACAAACAACAAGCATACACACAAAGCTAGATTCAGCAGGCCTGGATCTAGTTTATGCTACAGCAAACAAGGTGTACCAATTTCAGTAAGAAACAGTTCAAATATGCAGGCACTATAAGCCTTTAACCAGAAATTCCCAGCTCAGAAGGGCAGAGTCCAGCCTCTCCTCCCACAAGAGTGCAGACCACGAACCTTCTTAATGTAAAATAACTGGCGTGAAGCCCAAGTGCTTAAACCAGAACTAATATACTTTTAGAATAACAGACACTGAGCCCTCAATCAGCAGTTCCCAACTTAGAAGGATGTAAGCTATCTGTCCTGCCACCACAGTGCAGGCCACAAACCTTCCTAATGTAAAACAACTGATCTGAAGCCCAAGTGCTTAATCCAAAAGACTTAGAATGATAGCTACACTTTAATCAAGTTACTACCAAGCAGTAATAAATACAATTGAATACTTTAAAGAATGCCTGGATTAGTGCTCAAGTTATACAAACAAAGCTAGATTCAGCAGGCCTGGATCTAGTCTATGCTACAGCAAACTAGATGTACCAATTTCAGTAAGAAGCAGTTCAAATATGCAGGCACTATAAGCCTTTAATCAGAAATTCCCAGCTCAGAAGGGCAGAGTCCAGCCTCTCCTCCCACAAGAGTGCAGACCACGAACCCTTCTAATGTAAAATAACTGGCCTGAAGGCCAAGTGCTTAAACCAGAATTAATACACTTTTAGAATAACAGACACTGAGCCCTCAATCAGCAGTTCCCAACTTAGAAGGATGTAAGCTACCTGTTCTGCCACCACAGTGCAGACCACAAACCTTCTTAATGTAAAACAACTGGTCTGAAGCCCAAGTGCTTAAACTAAAAGGCTTAGAATGAGATACACCAAGCAGTAATAAATACAATTAAGTACTTTTAAGATGACACAAAAGCAAAATAAAGTAGGAAGAAACACAAATACAGTAAAAGCAGAAAGTTTTTTTTTTCCAGAAAAGTAGCAAAAACAGTAGTAAAAACAATTCACATGTAGTGTAAGCTGGCACACTTGAGTATGTAGCAATATTAGTCCACACACAGTTTGAAAAAATGTAATTAAATTAAAAAGGACTAAAAGCAAGTGCAGAAAGGGTTTATTAGGTAGAATGCGGTAAAGAGATGGGACTGGGGGAGTATCCTAGATCAAATCAACAGTGGGGCGGGCACTGCAAAAGCCACCAAATTTAAACTACAACCAAGAACAGGGAGGGGGGGTGGGGAAACCAGTTTCAACAGAGATGTGAGGAATCAGAGTGCAAATTATAAAACCAAAAAAAATATATACTGATCTCTGTATATTTGCAGAACAGTAAGACAACAGATATCTAAGCAACAATTTAGCTCTATAATACAGAATAATTCAGAAAAATATACTCAGCTCTATATATTTGCAGATAGTCTTGTAAGGCTGTCTTTTATGGCACAAAATGTTAATATTATAGTTAAGAGGTGGGATATAAAGCAGGTTCGTAGATAATAATATATATGGCTATCATAAGGTTTCTATTAGAAGTATAAAAGTGGGGGGTGATCAGTGTCACAAAATTATGTGTGCAGCTGGGAGATACTAGCACAACTATTCATTTATTGGTGAAAACCGGATGAGGGTCACAGGATTCTGAATGAAGAGAAATGGTTTGACAATATGACAAGCTGAAGATAACAGGGGCAGTTATCCTGGAGATATACAGGAGCATTTTCATTGATTCAATAGGTGACGTTTTAGTTGTGTTTTAAATGAGGTTTGCTTTCTGAATAGATATCAGTGGTAGTGGGATGAGGTTCCATAGTTCAGCTACACTATTTGAATATTCAGCCTCCTGCAGTATTAGATAATTTGGTTATCATGATTAGTGATTTTCCTCTAAAATTCTATTGGGGAGCAGTGTTGTATTAAGTTGTTAAGGTCTGGACAATTTTCTGGCTTTTTAAGAACTCAGTGTTTTAGTTAGCTGAGAAAGAGTTAGGTGATGTGGTAGTTCTAACCAATTTAATTCTTTGATGGCTAGGTAGTGGTATGTTCTATTGTTAAGAACCAACAGAGGTGAAATACATGCCTACTAAACACTGGTCAACAAAAACAAAATACGCATCAAATGCAGGGACAGCAGGAACAATCATTTACTTCAAAAAAAATAAATTAAGCGTTTCTGTCCCTCTGACAGGGGACTTCATCAGAATAACAACTTGAACATATCTACAAGGTTAAATAACCAGAAAAAATTGGTCATTGGTATAAAAAATGAGGTTATTGTACATTGATCATGTGATTTCCCTCTTTCCACTAGTTTCTAAAGTTAAAAATATTTTAATCAAGTTTAACTCTACAATAATACATGTTTAGTCGATATAAAAAACATGACCATCTCAAAAACGTTAGTATGTAAAAAATAAAAAATAAATAAAAATAAAAATTGCACAATTTGTTTATCATGATTAGTGACTTTTCTCTAAAATTCTATTGGGGAACAGTGTTGTATTAAGTTAAAGTATGGACAATTTTCTGGTTTATTGCGAAGTCAGTGTGTTACAGTTAGCTGACAAAGAGTTAGGTGATGTGGTAGTTCTAACCAGTTTAATTCTTTGATAGCTAGGCAGTGGTGTGCTTTATTGTTGCAGTTTACTGCAAGGTTGGCTATTTTATTGTAACAGTGCTCAAGTCTGGACAGTTGTGAGACTTGCAGGTGAGTGATAGGAGTAAGACAATAGAGGCTATGCATCCTCTTGCTATGTCAGTGAATTAACTCTTCACTCTGCATAATGTGCCTAGGTTTTGATGAACCACATATGATACATTATGGACAAATTCCTAATGGCCATCTAAGATGATACCCAGTAATTCATATGCTTTATTTGTTATGTAAAAGCATTGTTGACAGAAATTATAGTAAATACTGTTCTTTTGGGAGAGATGTGCTTTGGTATAAAGAGCAGTAATTAACTTTTTTAGGTTTAGTAGTTGTGAATTATTTAGCCACATTTCAATCGATAAACAAGGTTCTTGTGTAATGTCTTGAAGTTTAGAGACAGAGATTTGGCAGAGCAGATTAGGGTCATGCCATCAGGGTATTGAACTAGGGCAGCATTTTTGTAGCAGTGTAGAGGTCATTGATGAATATGTTGGAAAGTATAGGGCCTAGTTTAGACACCAGTATTTACAAGCAAGAAGGCAGAGAAATAATTTTTCCATTTCACTGCTTGTGCTTTATTTTTAGAGGTGTCTGTGGAACCACTGCAGTGAATAGTTGGCGGGTCCTAAGGATGAGAGCTTATTTAAAGGTTTCTGGTCAGAGACAGCATCAATAGCTTTTGATAAGTCTTGGAAGATGGTGGACACTATGCTTCCACCATATCTGTTGGTGTTGACAGCATTAACAAAATTCAGCATAGCAGTAGTTGTGATGTGATAAGGGCAGAAGCCAAGCTGCATTGAAGACTAAAGCAAGTTATCTATTAGATAGTTGAAAAGTTACTTATTAATATATTTTTCTAATATTTTTGATAAGGGGTGATAAAATGACAATTTACCTATAGTTTGTAAGTTCTGTATTAATTCTACCCCTGTGTGGTGGAATAGTGAATGATTGCTTTCATAAAGAGAAGGCTTTATTTTCAGATACGGATTGAGTTATCATAATTGAAACTGGGTGAGCAATAGCTTCAGCAGCTATTTTAAGATATTTGTCAGGTAGAGTGTCCAGGGCAGTTGAAGTAAGCCTTAATTTTTGAGGTATTTTTATGGTATGTGTGGGAACTAGTTGGAAGGAGAAATGGTGAAGAAGGTTATGCAGTCATTTTGTGATATGAAAACACAATATTAATAAACATTTTTTTCAATTTTAATTTAGGCATAAAGATTTTGGTATTCATGATTGGTTATTTCACCCTTTAAAATGTATAAGGTTTACTGAGAAAAATTGCTTAAAATATTGTCTTCATCTGATGTTCCAGTAAATAATTTCAGCCAGATAATTCTCTTAACATAGTCATCTGGTTAAAGGTAGAGTAACATGCATGACTTTACATGCATCAAAAGAGCACGTTTAGAACTTATGATTTTCAGGAAGTGTAGTAGTGGGTTGAATGGTCCTTTCCTCAGTCCACTTGCCTTCATACTTCATTTTAACTCTGAAGTACTCAGTGCTATCCCTTAAAAGGTATGCTTTTGGAATGTCTTGTTTGTTGAAGAAAGGAATGCATTAATATGGCCACACCATCTGCATGAATGCAATAATAGATGGTTTTGCTAGAAATGTTATAGAAAGATTTGCAGAGTACAGGACCAATTCTGGTGCACTGCCTTACCATAAACATCAGAACTCTTTGCAGACTGTCTAAAACTAATGGAGAATTTGCATTCAAGACTTCCTATAGTATGACTGCATCTCTAGCTGTGCCAGTGTGAAGCTGAAACCTGCTCACAGGTAAGAATATTTATATGATTGCATTGACCATGCATCTTAATGCAAGCTCTGATTTCAAATCATATAAATCAAAGTCAGATAAGGGCTTACACTCATGTTTCACAAACTCAGGACATATGACAATTGCTATTTCCTAAAATTTGCTGCCATGTGGCAATGACTTAGAGCTGGGGGGTATAAAGTCATCACTCTTCTTTGGTTTCCTGCAAGCTACTAACTTGCACCAAGGACTCTCATATTAATCTCATTTTGTTAATGTAGTGACTTTAAAATCAGGACCTTTATTTCAGGTAAATGGATGTGATGAATGCAGCTTTGCATTGCTTTGTTAATTGGGTAGGTGGATTGGTCCTTGTGGCCTTTTTTCAGCTATGACCCATGCCAGAATCAAGTCACAAAAGATACTTCGATATCAGTATCCAGTAAACTAAGTCACAGTACAAAACAGTGTAAAAACATAAACTAACAAGAGGTATGTGTTTAATTGGGACGTCATTATACATAATTATCTTGCCAGCTGAATCACTGCAGAGATTTAGTTCATACATTTAAAGGTAATTATTATGCAAACAGAGATGAATTATGTTCTTGAGCTCTGTAGGCATGCCACATGCTTAGTAAATTAGCAGCATAAAAGCAGAATTCAGCATTACTTAGTGTTAGTTATCCGATGTGACTTTAGAGTTGGTATATATGATTAATGTTTCTGGTTTGAAAATTTAATTATTAAAATGAGTGTGGGTGTGGTAGTTGTAAAATGATGGCTCACTGATGAAACATTAGTATGTTAATTTAATTTTCTTTTCCCCCCTGCCTTTCAGTGATATTCTACCTATTCTCACATTGATTAGACTGTTTTACAGTTGGTATTATCCATGCAAATATCATCTAATAAATTAAATTGCAGCCACAAGTGTTGATATCTGTGCAGGCAGAAACAGATGTTACTTGGTATCTCAGTATGTGGCACAATAAAATATACTTGGCTGAGTCTGACAAACCAAACAAACAGCCCAGGAAAAAAAAAGCTAATGTCACCTACTCAGTGGTCTGGCAACTTTAGAGTATGCAATATTGATAGGATAGAAGGGTGTTTTTTTTTTTTCTGGGGCCAGGGGTTGCCCCTGAAATAAAATAATTTTCTTTGTTTGACAATGCAGTTTACCAGGCTTAAATGAGCAAGGTTTATGTATTCAGAATGCTTGTACTAAACCATTTTCAGCAGGAACACCTGTATGCTAAGGATTTTAACACTCAGGTGTCATTAGGGATAGGGAGTGAATACACAGAAAGCGTTCATCACAGTAATAAGACAGGCACAATTCTATTTTAACTGCAAGGGTGTAACCACAATTTTTGGACTCCTATACTCACATATATACTAAAATGTAATGCCTTCCACAATGAAGCCCACCCCCTAAGAATGTATCACCCACCCAGCCTGCTTCTGGAAAACATACCTTTTTAGTACTGGTTAAAAAGAATACCATGCTAATAAAGGGGGTCCTGACTGAATGACACTCAGTCAGGACCCACCAAATAAAAGAATAAACCTTAAAAAGTGCATATTGTTGCATAGTCATAAATCTAGTTGTGCCCTCATTGAACTGAATTTAATTTATGGCTTAGCTAGTAAACTGTTTGTTATGTTGAACATGACGTACAATCATCTTAAATTTATTTCAATTAAAATTCCAGACTTCAACAAAAAATGCCAGGAGTTATAAACCTAGTGTTTGTCACCTCATTAGCTAAGTAGTATTTTTTCAGATGCAGAGTAGATGAATTAAACTTAATTAGGAAAAGTTTCAGAGCTATATATACTTCAAAACCAAATGTTTAGTCTTAACAACATATAATAGCTAGGGTCCATTTAGGTTAACCTTTACTAGACAATACAGTGCACTGTAGTTTAAGTATTTTATTTGTGCGGGTAATTTACTTTTTTACTGGACCTTCTTATAAGTAAGTGAATATATAATTCAGTGGATATTATAGGTGCATGATATATTTTTGTTGAATAAAACTTAAAATGTTGCTAACAGAAATTTAGATTCCGTAGTTTAAATGCAAAGTTTTGCCCATAAGCAAAAAGAAACTAAAACACTCTTGAGGTATTTGAATGCAAAGAGCTTCTAAAGGCAAGGCTGGTGGGATAACGTACAACTCACTGCTTGAACTCCTGTCTTAGTGGATGTTTCTGGAACTTCTAAGTCAATGTCCTTATTTATCTATCTGGTGCCAGCTTAGAAATTAGGCTGAAATGTGGCCTCTACAGACATTTAAGACAAAATAGAACTTGAGAGCATGTTGTTTTTTATGCTAATGTGCCATATAACCTTCTTCAACATTCTTATCTTAATACTGTATTTTATCATATGGTTGTGTTCTACTTTTGTCGTAGTCTCTGTATTTTGTGAATTTATTAATTTGTAACAGGCCATGACGGAAAATGGGACTTTAAGTCTACTACATCTACATAAAATAAAAATAAATAAATAAACAAATGCATGAATATATTAATTAAAACACTGTAAATATTATATTATCATGCCAAAACCTCAATCTTAGCATTATTTGTCTCATGTACTGGCAGTGACATCAACTGCATTAACTTGGAATTTTAGCTTTCATCTTCTGATCAAATTATTATAGCCCTAGAAGCAATATAATATTGTTACAGTTGCTGTGGGCATTTTTCCTTCATTATCTCTCACACTCACACAGCAGTTTGAAAAAAGGGCTACAAAGACAGAGAATTACATTTAATGAACTTGCTCAGTTACATCTGCTAAAATAAGGTATACCAACAAATGCAAAAATGGGTCACTGGGGATCATAATTGTGAAAAACACTGAATCAAGAAGGCTATGACAATACCAAGGAATGAATCCCTGGTCAATATAACAAGACCACCTGAGACTGGAGAAAACATGCCAGCAGCATTTAAATGTATCCCATTAACTGACAGGCATGTCTGCAGCTGGGATCTACTAATGAGTATCAAAAACAATCCAAAAGAATATGTCCCAAGGGAAAGGCTCTGGCGGCTTCTAGCAGGCTGTGTAAGATGGTTAATATAGAGTGCAGAGTGTGACTGAGTGGATGGGGGGTATCTGAGTTGCTCATTTGTAGCTTCCCAGTTTTATAATGCTCGTTCAGAACTGCTAGTGCTCAGCTTTCACATGAAATGGTACGGTATTGACAATACTCCTTCATGGCCCATGATTAAAACCTGTCCCTGTTTAAGACACACTTGAAACTTATGGTGTTTTATATCCACAATCTGTTTATTATGAACAAAAACATACCATCCAGCATGTACATGGCTTCTAAAATGCACATTTGTCAGCTTTAAACAGTAACATACATACACACTTTACATACGTGAAATCACTGAGAGGTATGCACTGATGGAGGCACGAAGCGACAGGTGGCCAATTATGCTTAAAGGCAGCAGTTGGGAGAGGGAGAAATAATTGGATCAGGTTTCTCAACAGCTGAAAAGATTAAACAGTGCAAAGCAGTTAAGTTTCTTCTTGGTAAACTGCAGGCTACCTTATAAGACAGAATTCTAACATTCTGTACTGAAACTTAAAGCAATATATTGTTTACCACCTGGAATCCTTCTGCAGAGAGATGCATTCTAGCAATGCAAAATAGTCTGAGGACTGATCTAGAGTCATGCTATAAAACACAATGACACTGTTGTGCAACAGATCACTGATTTAGAAATGGGGAACATGAGAATGCTATTTAAGCATCAAACACTCCCATTTATCAGAAGAGTGAAGACTAAAATGCAACATTATTGAAAATTAGGTCTTCCCGGGTAAACATGCATCAGAGATTGTAGTAAGTATGTCACTTAATTAACATAAACATGTAAGCTAAGAAATGAATAGACAATGGCAAGATTGATAGACAAAAGCTTAAACAAGAAAATAAGTTATTGCATCATTCAGAGGCTACTTCATGTCAATGGGATTACTCTGATAAAATTAAAATCCTGTCCTACAGAAAGACGTAAATATCACTGAGTGGGTCCTGCACTTTTTGCTTGGTTAAGATCTGATATAAGGCTTTGGTAGGAGCTTATGCGTAAAAAATGAATATATTAAAATAAGAAGAAAAGTAAAGCACACACAATAACTTAGTTTTCAATCACTGATGTTATGACTCAGCAGAGTCTGATTCAAGAGATTTTACATCAATTCCTGGAAGAGAGGAAGCTGTTTATGCAGTTTTTGTAGGTGAATGAAATACTGGCATGCTTGTAATAAGAATGTTGCAACAATTTTTTCACAGACATATATCACATACTAGAAAAACCTAGTTTAGTTCTTAAGAATTATTTTCACACATGCCTACATCTGCATTTGCATTGATAACCGGTTGGTATTTGCCCAAAGACTGGTGCACAGGAAGAAAAGAAAATTAATATTTATATCAACCCTTCTAAGCGAAAGAAGACAATATAGTCAAGGGGCTTTTTTATAGTGTGGTGTCACTTTGTCTCATATATAAGACATTTTTATTGACTCCAAATAATGTTGTTTCCTCTGGTCTTGTATAAACTGCTCTTCCCTGTATCGTGAGTAAACCTTAGAATTGTCCATAGTTACCACCCCTCTGAGACCACAGTATGGGTCTAAGACTATTTAAGAACAGTACTAGTATCAGAAGACATGGTGGAATTCCACATCCATTCAGGTCATTAATAAGGTAAATCTGTCTTCCTCCCAGAGCCATATTATTTTTCTAATTACATCTCTGTATTAAAATATGGAAACAGTATCACATCAATGCATTATGTATACTTTCCCTGTTCTAGAGGCAGGATGCTTTGCTTCTCTTTTCCCACAGTTTTAATCACATGCACCCCCCTAGGCTGCACATAACATACTTAGCACACTAGCATACTTCCAAAACTAGGACAATGGCATGGCACAATCCATTTCATTATGCAACAGCAAACAGAAACCAAGAGGAATACCAATGTAGCTTACTCCCATGTTAACATACCTTTAGAAAGCAGACTTCATGTTCTTGGTTATTGAATGTTATTTGATCTCTCCATTATAGAATCTCATTCTTTCATGAGCTCACTTGTTAATTCCAAAAAGGTTAAAGAGTAAACTATTGAATTCAACTCCTTTGCTAATTTCAGAGAATCAAGCTAAAGTCAGAGAAATGATGGAAATAAATTAGCAGATAGAAATGCTATTATGGCAAACAGTTCAGAAAACTTTCTGACATGCAGAATGAATATTGCCAGAATACAACAGTTTTGATAAGATCAACAGTTTGGACTCTAATGAACTATGAAGCAAGTGAACCCAGATCTTACATTGTCCATGCCAAAGATGACAGTAAATACAGAAGGCATATGTTCAAGACACATATATCTCTAAGCAAGATGAATACGTTGCAGCCTGAGAGAGTACCAGAATACAAAAACATACAAGAAATTATTAGAATTCACACCTGCAGAAATAAGCCATTCCGTATCTTTTCAACAGGAGAAGCAACCAGAACTATTGCAGAAAAAGATACAAAAATGATGCAAAATATAAAACTAGTAGCCCTGTCAGAACATCTGTACATGGAAAAATTGTATGCCAGCCAGTTTTTAGAGTTACACTAGAGATCATGTTGACTCCAAAGGCTGGTGATTGCAAAATAGTTGTTCTTCTTCTTTCGGCTTTACCCAGTTAGGGGTCACCACAGCGGAACTCCGGTCCGCTAATGATTGTAAGCAGATTTTTACAGTGTTGAGTTGCCAGCCCGATGCCCAACCTTCAATGAAGGCACGCCCATTCACGCATGTCTTTCGAACACTACTCGACCATGGGGAGGACTCCACACTTGCAAAATAGTGACTTTTCTTAAATTATATCTCTAATAATGTGAGCAGATCGGGTCAATATCAGTTCTAGAAAAATCCATTTCAGCGAATACCAAAAGAGCGACATGTATTAATCGAACAGCGAATAGACTGAACGTACTAAACCGCAAAATTTAAAACATTGAATAGTCATAGTCAGCTAACCCCACTACCCGCCACATACTACCTACCCAAACAAAATAAATGAACCACATACATACATACATACATACACTAACCAAACCCTACTCCTAACCCTAAAGTAAAGTACCAAAACCCTACTTCTAACACTACCCCAAACCCCACATACACAACTATCTATTCACTATCCTTAACCCCTCCCTAACCTTAAGGTCCGTAACTACCGCACACTTCCCCTATGGAGATATACCCTAACAAAATAAATAATACACATAAATACATTTAATAAAACCCTACTTCTAACACTACACTAAATCTTACATACATTACCTGTCTATACACTTACCTTAACCCGCACCCTACCCTAAGGTCCATACCTAACGCACACTTACCTTACGGAGCTATACCGCAGATGGGCCAACCAAAACACTTCGACATTTCAGATTTCGCTGTTTTGGACGTTCAGCATTTACAGAGTTTGCGCAATATGTGTCGATCATTTTGTATTCACAGAAATGCCATTTCGATCATCTGATAGGGAGCCGAGCAGATCAATAGCATACTTGCATAACTGTAGTGCCAACTATCCCTTATTAGTGTAAAGAGACTCATGTCAGAGGAGCAAGGGGTAGAGCATTGAGTATCATACCACTGAATCAAAATATCAACATTATAGAAATCAATCAGAAAAGATTATGTCAATAAACATATGAAAAATAAAAAAACTTTAGTAAAGCCATGACATGCTTCTACCTAAGTATACTTATTCCGTTCGCAAACCACAAAGGAAGGGCAAATATAACCTAGATAAAAAAATCATCCCACCTTCCATCTGCAGTGTAGTGCTCTATAGCAAACACAAAATGACTTACACACTACACTTGATCTTAGCAAAAAGGCCAAGAAGCAATTACAGCTGTAGTTAAGGAAAGTTAAAAAACACAGAAATGCAACTACACTTTCAGTCCCTCTCAGAAATAAACCATCCAAAGTCATCTAAAAATGACAGAATTGATGCACTGAATGATATTTCTCTACAAAAAACATTAAAATAGCTAAAATTGCTTTAACTGTCATCCCACGTATTTGCTGCAATATAATTTAAATTGATAAATCTGCCATACCTGAAACAACATGGTTCTAAAGTAAAGTAATGCATGACTACCTCAAAAACAATTTTTTTCATAAATATGGGATATAGCTTATGCCATTATAAGTTAAAGAAATAAAGTTAATGTGATTGGGAAATGCATGTCACATGGTCTCATTTGCGTTACTTGGCAACCATTCTAAATGCCTCATGGAGTCTAGTAACACACCCACAGTGCCCATTTTTGCTTAAAAGTATTCCAATAAGCATTATAGATGTTATAGCTATGCCAAGTGGTTCTTAATGTGTTCATTTTTCTTCAATGTTTATCCTTTGCCAGTTTTATACATGTTACTGTATTTAGCTTATTTTACTTGTAGGTACAGTCTTGCCCAAGATAGCACCATTTTAAATGAAAATTATTTGAAATGATCTCTGATATACATATTGATGCCCATTCTTGACACAACTGATACAGTGAAAGACACCCAACGATTGTAAGTTGACGGGTTTCTAAATCTGTCCTCTGTGCTTTCCTGACAGTTTTTCCCCTGTGTAGGGGTATTATTTAGAAGTTCTCCCAGGAAACAAATTTCTCCCTATTAAGTTACGAATAAACAAGCCATATAGCTCCTGGGTGTACAAAAAGAAAGCCCAGATTATGTTGCAGATGACCCAAGTTTAATTATTGGCTTGGGTGTCTATAAGAGCTGGAAGGAGAGGATGGGAGTGAGTGGCTACTGTTGGCTTACCCATCCTGGAGGAAGTAAGTAAGTTGTGGATCACCATATGGGTAACACATAGTGGGAGCATTAGGTGGTCCCCAGGGGGACTTCTGGGCCTGCCAAGCATGTAATGCCATTAGTGCAGTCACTCAATGAAACTGAGGGGAAACTGATGTTTTCAGGCATGCTTCCCCCAAGAAGGCAGTGAATGCTGGCTTGGAGTTTCAGCTGAGGGAGTGCTTCTAAAGGGAGAGGGTAAAGGGAGAGGGTAATTTGTTCATCAGACCCAACAAGCTGGCCATGTCCTTACTATCCAACTCTCACATGGGAACAGAGAGCTGCCTACAAAAGAATGGACAAATGGTACTTTTTGAGCCAACTTGTATGTAGCAGGAATGAAAAGGTGACTAGCCCTGGAGATTAGGAGGGTCATATTAGTCATCACTGTTGTCAGTTCCTCTGAGCTCTTCCATTACTATGGTTATGCTGTGACCAAAGTGAAATTATTGGCTCCCTTTTGAAATGTCAGCACTTGAAATGCCCAGTGTTGACAAGCCAAAAAAACAAAAAAACAAAACAAAACACAGAAGACTGAATTTTAAAAATCACTTTTTTGCTTTGAACTTCTTTTTACGTGTGTGGGGGACCCCCTGCACTCCCCCACTCTTCCCAAACTTATATATACCAAGTCCAACATTGCCATACTTCTTAGAAAAGGGAGTATTTTGAGAAATGGCATCTCATTTTAGTATATAGTAAGTCCGTTCTTTCAGCCCTTCAGTCTTCACATTTCCAAACATTTCAAATTGTTACCAAACGTATTTCAGCTGTGGAGGTATAAGGAGTGCAATGCACATGTCATGGTCTTAGAGAACAGATATTCTCTCCAAAATATTGTTTTCCCTGTAATGAAAAAATGTTGACAAATCTATGATGTATTGACAAGTTATAGAAAAAATAATATAGCAATAACCCACGCCTGGGTGTGGGTAATGCTGGATTTACCCACGGTTGGCGTGGTTTGGTCCTGAGGGCGAAGCCCGAGGGACCAAACAAAACCAACCGTGGATAAATCCAGCATTACCCACACCCAGAAGTGGGTTATTATTATTAATGACATTATTTAAGAAAAGAAATAATTACTTTTCTTAAATAATGGCATTGTATAATGCTTCTTTACTGCCCTTCCGCAGCTGTCTGGTATTCTGCGGCAGTTCTGATGTACTGCGCATGCCTACGCAGTACATCAGAGCTGTGGGCAAAAGCAACGGAGAACGCAAGATCTCCGTTGCTTTTTATTACTGTTTCGCTATGTTAAATGGGTTTAACATAGCGAGACAGCTTTAAAATAAGCAACGGAGATCTCCGTTGCTTATTGCAAAGCTGTCTCGCTATGTTAAACCCATTTAACATAGCGAAATAGTAATAAAAAGCAACGGAGATCTTGCGATCTCTGTTGCTTTTTTTTTTAAAAAAACTGTCTCGCTATGTTAAATGTGTTTAACATAGTGAGACAGCTTTAAAATAAGTAACGGATATCTCCGTTGCTTATTTTAAAGCTGTCTTGCTATGTTAAACCCATTTAATATAGCGAGACAGCTTTAAAAAAAAAGCAACGGGGATCGCAAGATCTCCGTTGCTTTTTACACACTGTGTCGCTATGTTAAAGGAGTTTAACATAGCGAGACAGCTTTAAAAAAAGCAACGGAGATCTCCATTGCTTTTTTTAAACCTGTGTCGCTATGTTAAACTCTTTTAACATAGCAAGACAGTGTTTTATACTAACAGAAAAAGTCCGGGCGACCAGACCTTTTTCCGTTAGTATATTGAGGGATTTACAATGGGCACGCTGGTTGGGCTGGCCAATCAGCGTGCACATTTTAGGGGAGGAATTGTATAATAATGCATATTTAAACATACACTTGCTTCACACAAGACTGAAATATAACATGGAGACAGTTATAGTTTCAAAATGTTATACAGTGACCTAAATCAATCAGTAATTGCCATTATAATGTGATAATTAATCAATTTACCCTAATGCTTTGGAACTTAATTACTGGGTAGAGAGCAAGTTCTTCACTTACCCATAAGTCATCCAGATACATGAGACACCCTGTACTTTACACCCTTCTTTATACGTAATATGCTTGATTTAAGTATTAGTAGTAATGAAATTAAATAGGAGCTATTTTACTGAGAATACTTATTCATATCTTTATACTTTTGTCTAAAAAGCTAAATACTAGTTCTGTCATGTTGAACTAACATTTATTAATGAAATAAATATCAAATAAAATATCATCTGTATATCAGAACAAAGCTTAATGCCGAAAAATTAAAGCCTTTTGGTTTAAATGTCTGAAATTTAAAATCCAAAAAAAGATTATTCTTTTATAATATGATTAGCATAACACCTCTGTACTGTGGATTTTTGTTTATAATTCCTGTCCCTCTACTTCAGTAAGCATGTATTTTGTACATAATATTTAATGAAGTATCTGTCAAAGATCTAAAATAACAACTTTCACAATGTTTAAGTTAAAGAATCAGAGACCTTCATCTAAAATAATGATATTGAGATCCCTCTCTGGACACAGGTAAAAGGATGATGTTCACAACAAGGGCCACGTGGCTGGTGACCCATTTAGCACAATCAGCCTGGAAACACTGTAGAGCCACAATATGGCTCACCTTCTACAAGGACAAGAGCTGAGGCTGGGGATGATATCAATCAGATGGCAGGCAAAAGCACAAGAGATTAAGAGTAGATCACAGATTTCCAAGATGGCTCCACACTGAGCAGCACAGCAGGTTGATAAGATCTCTCCCTCCGTGTAAACTGAGAATTGTTTGAATAGCCACAAAAAGTTATCAGTGTGGGTAAAACTCAGTAACTGTATTGTAATTACGCTGTCTGAATGTTAGCAAAAGATGACGTCTGGAGAAAGGAAAGGAAAATCAATCCGAAAAGAAGAAAATGTTCTGGTTGGGAAGAAACGTACAACCGTTCAGCAAAGAAAAAGCAGGTTAAGTTTAAGCTTTTGTACAGAAGATGACTTATTACAGGAAAATAAATCAAATGCACTCAGATGTATTTAAAATAAGTGAGACAAAGGAGGAAAACATAAAATTAAATGACAAAAGGCTGAAAAGAATAAAACATATTTAAGAAGCTTTGCAGGTGAGCTGATAAAACTACAGAAATCAGAGTCTGAAATTAAGAAAAAAACTTGCTGAATATGAAGTTTCTGAAGAAGAACTGTTTCAAAAATTAATATAGTTAGAAGGAAGAACTCACATAGAAAACTTGAGATTTTCTGCTATATCAGAGAAACTGAAAGGAAAAGATTGCATGAAAGTCCAAATCAATAACTGTGCTGGTGTTCCACAACAGGATTTGTTAATCGAAATGGCACATTTTGATAATATACTCCAAATATGGTTGTTAGAAAGCAGCAACCAAGGCCTAAATTAGTAAAGATTAATTTTAAAGATGCAGTGATTCTAGCAGAAAGAGCTGCAAAACTCTGGAAGAAGAGAAAAGTATTAAAACTGGGGACACCATAGTGTTTGTAGAAAATGATTATTCACAATATACAGACAGAAGAGAAACATGTTTATCCCATCAATCAGGTTATGTAGAGAGGCAGGACTGCAGTTAAGGTTGCTAAATCTAGCTGTCTTCAGAATATTTTTTTTTCTGGAGGATAAAATGACTTTCTGGATACAGAATATGCTTAGGAGGAAATAAAAAAGTTTAGCCAGCAAAGGAATGAGCAAATTAAATGGAACATTACTTCTTTTTCTGCCAAAAACAAATACCATAGGAAGACTTTGCCAATAAAAACATTTGCATTTTTCCAAGGGAAAATACTTGAGCAGCAGAAGAAATCACAGGAGCTGAGTAGAAGAATAAGGGTTGCTTTGGACTTGAAGTAGAAGTTAAGATGATCAGGAAAAAGACAAGCAACAATGTGAAATTAGTAAATAACTGGATCAAATTCTTTATTTTTTATTTTTATTTTACATTTGTTGACCGGGCTAGTCTAACTGGATACAGATCCATTTTCAGTAGAGGCCCGGGGAGACAAGCTCCACTTTAAACTAAATAAATCAAGACAAACAAACAAAAGTCCATGCGATATATAAAGTGCATATACTTGAAGAATTTCTTCATCAACTTGAGTTATACAGTACTAAAAATATACAGATTGTGACTACTGAGTTTAATAAGGTAAAATACAATATTATTACCAAGGGAAAGAGACATATATTCAACATTAGTATATTGATTATGAATGTGCCTTTATAAAGATGTAAATTGGTTATGAAAAAGTCTATAACACTGAGAAGTGAGAGAATTATTGGATGTATGTACATGAAGAAGTAATTACAGTCATAGTGAAAGAAATAGATTGATTAATATACAAGGTGGAAAGATAAGAGCTCACTGAAGAAGGCATAGGTCGTTAGTAGCATACTCAGTGATAGCATCTTGGGAAATAAGATACTAAGAAGGGGGTGAGGGATGAATTTGCTAATACTGCAATGTGGGTTATTGGAGGAGAGTTATAGAGTAATGTTGTATTGGGGGGGTAGTCAGGGTTAGTACAAGGACAGAGCCATTGGGTTTTTAGGTGAATCTTTAGTTGCTTTTTAAAGAGTGGTAATGATGAGAGAGATGTAAGTTTAGTGGGAAGCTTGTTCCAAATCTTCCCCACTGTATTAGAGAAAAGAGAATCACCGGCCTTGTTGTGGGATTTCTGGATGGTAACCAGTAGTTTATTTGCTGAGCGAAGGGTAGTAAGGTTTGTGTAGGGGGGGTGAGGCTACTGAGAATAGGAGTATTACTAGGCTGGTACAGAATTTTATGGGTAATGGAGAGTTATTGAAATTCTAGCTGGTTATTTAGTTCAAGCCATCCTAGAAGTTTGAGATTTAGACAGTGATGAGTTCTAAATGAGGACCCAGTAGCAAACCTGGCAATATTGTTATAAGAAGGGGACAATTTGTTTAGGTTGCTTTTGGAAAGATTAGTATAAACTGGTGAGGCATAGAAGAGGGTGGAGATCAGATGGGTCTGGGCAATAGTAGTTCTGGCTTCTGGGGTGAGAAAAGGTTTTATCCTATATAAGGATCCAAGTTTTCTGTTTACAGTTTTAATAGTGGCATTAATATGTGAGTCAAAGTTGAGGTTGTGGTCAATCAATACACCTAAGAGTTTTGTAGTTGGGTCAGGAGCTATGATTGTACCATTGATGGATGTAATAGAGAAATCTATTGGGGTGGATTTAATAGTTGGAGTAAATAGTAACAGTTTGTTTTTTTGGCATTAAGGAGGAGGCGACGATGTTGGAACCAGTTTTCTACTTGGTTAAATACTGTTTGGGTGATGGACTGGAGTTCAGATGAAGTGGATGCTTTACAAATCAAAGTGGAGTCATCTGCATATTGTATGCTGGTAGGTAGAGGTAAATTAGTAGAAAGGTCGTTAATGAATATGGAGAAGAGTAGAGGTCCCAGAATAGAGCCCTGAGGGACACCAAGGGTAATAGGGAGCTGTTTGGATAGGTTATTATCCCAAAGGACAGCCTGCTGTCTATTGTGCATATAGGATTTGAACCATTGTAATGCCTGTGTGTCAAGTGAGAATGAGTTGAGTATGTTGAGTAGTATTTGATGATTGACCATATCAAAAGCTTTAGAGAGGTCAATGAACAGAGCAGAGGAGAGCATGTTATTGTTGCAATGTTTATTAATGCAGTCTGTAAAGGATAGGAGAGCAGTGGTGGTACTGTGGAATGGTCTAAAACCATGTTGACAGTCAGCTAGAAGATTATATTTGAGAATGTGGTCAAGAAATTGAAAATATAAAATATCATATGTAAAATATAGAAACATTACACTGTAACAAGAAGGAGAAGTCTTGAAAGAAGCAAGTTAAAGCTAATATAATGTTGAAGCCCTGGGTTGCTGTGGGTGTAAAAGTGTACTGATAATATTACATGTAGAATTAAAAGATAATGATTTCTCTTGTTTTATGGAGGTGAGTGTCTAGACTAAACTCCTCAGTTTAAACTATATAGAGGGAATGATTCAACAAGTACTCTTGAAAATCAAGATATAGTTCTGAAATCCATGACAAATTGTAATTCATTCTTGCATTTATAAAGTTTTATTGTTACTTTTCCATTATCGGGGCAACAGTTGAAATGTGATTGCTGTGCTCTGAATGCACTGTCTAATCATGCATTTTTCATGTTAAGGTTAACAGCTGTGTAAAGTATTACATCAAACTGATGCAGAATTACATAGTCCTAGTTAATTTTAATGTAATGATAACAAGGAGGAAATTACCTTCTTCCGATTATGCCACTGTAATCTAAAAAGCGTTCTGGACTAACAGTGAAATAGCCGGAGAAGTACGTATACTTTTTAAGGGCCTTTTTTTACCCGTTATGTATAAAGTAGAAATACATCTTCCTATGGTACATCACGAAGAGGCGACATCCTGAAGTTGTGCTTACAAATGTCCTGAAATCTACACAGAGATGACATTTAAAGCAAGATTTGTCGTTTATACTTCGCGTGGTGAAAAGACACTAAACACTGTTCTTCATTAAATACAGGAAATAAAAGCGGCTGCAATCTACTGTGCCAGTAGTCACAGTAACTACCTGACATATACATCTCATTAGAAACAAACTGAACACTACTTTATTTTATATCTACATCAATGTCAAACTGCTTTAGTTATTATATGAGGACAGCGAAATGAATGGGGAAGGGAGTGATACAGGCATGGTATGTCATTGCCAATTCGATCATGACCTGACAACTGCAGGAAGGAAATGTAAAGTAAGACACCTGAAAGGAAAAAGGTGCCTTATCTATAAGTAATGTGGTGTATATTTCAGGATAAAATGAGTACTTTAAAGGAAAAAAAAACATTATTCAATGCTGATGTATTACAGCACTTTTAAACTTCCTGTGTTTGTACTTATTGAAGCAACTCTTTCAAAGCGCTTGTTCAGTTGTACTGTGGTACTATAGACGTCGGTTAACCAGATGTTAGTATAATGTAAAAAAACTTATAATTTGTACAAAATGTCAGTAAAACAAATACTTTGTACATATATCTGGTTACTAGACATGTCATGGAAATGGATTAGAGCTGAACAATCCTGTTCAATGTGTTGCCCCGATAACGGAAAAGTACAGTTTTATTAGATGCATATTTTCTATTACCACTTTTTTTTCTGAAGAGAATGAGTAAGCAGATGCAAAAATTTAATGAGTCATCTGACCAGTGTGTTTTGACTCATATCTACAAGCGTTCTTTCCTCCATTTTTTTCTCTTCCATTAGCAAATGCCATTGGAGACAATGAGTTTGCAAGTGGAACCTGTTAAAGAACACTCAAGGCTGGAATTCAAACAATGCATTATATTTTTTGAAGCTTTGTTTTCAGAGCTATTGCAATGCATTGAAATCACTCTAGGTACTTTTTATAAGACTGCAACTGCTTTTTACAAAATGGCTGACATGGGGCCTGCCATATTAATGTGATCTGGTTTAGTGTTTTATTGTTCCTTCCTGGAATCCATTTTACATCCCTTTTATATATGTCATGCCAAGACATAAGAAAGTAGTCTTCCTAGCCCATTAACATATAGCAGCAGCAGTATGAATCACAAGCATTTTATATACCTTATGTAGTAGGAGTGCTTGCATTTTTTCCTGTAAGATTATCATATGCATTTCTCTGATAACTTGTTTTAAGTTGTTCAAAGCAATTACACAGTTCCATTCAAAGAAATTCTGCAAATGGCAGGCTTTTTGTAAAGACTGTCATGTTGTAGTGCTCTACAACCATAGTACTTGACTAACACTACTTTCTATAAAACTGATGCAACTATAAAAAGTACTGCTTACAAGTGGCTCATTATACAGATGAGCAGAAAGACATTTGACAGTCCACAGGCAACAGAACTGTCCAAGCCATGACTGTTCTGCACAAAGAGAGGTACCAACCTTATTAACTAGGTGCACAGATACTGTTTTTCTTCCTCTCTACAATAAAGACATTGGAAAACAGTTTCACAACACTCTGCCCTTTTCTAGCAACTGCTGGCTTGCTGATATCAGCAGGGCTTATTTCCTGTCTAAGACTGTGGTCTGTACCTGAAAGGGAAATTACAGATGTCACGATGTTCATGGTATGTCATACAGAGAGAAACAACTTCTTCTGCAAAGTATGTGAGAAATTAAGCATAAAAATGTGTGGGCTTTCCCTTCCTTTGATTCCAATTCCCCTTCCTTTAATTCCAATGCAGGGAAATATTTTTTTCTTGTATCAAAACAATAGTATGACCATATAGAAGGGAGTAAAGAAACCTAAAGGTTGAGTGAAACTGTAGGATACGGTGGAGGAAATCTGAACAGACTGTTCTGAATGAAATGTGCAAGGTGTCCTATAGTTATTTTAAAGGGAAACTGACAAAAGGCACAGTGAAAATAGAGTTTGAAACTGTATAAATTGATTAGCTATACACTTAGCTGCATCCATACAGTTTTTGTAGTTTAATGCTTTGATTATAACAGTGCACAATTTAATTTATTTTTAAAGGTAGCCAGAACACTTTCTTCAAAGTTTAAAAATTAAAATTTATTGAAAACATGCAAGTTGTTTTTCACATCTGGGAGGGAGATACAGATAAGAAAAGGACAAATGCCAATCTATGCAACTGGGAACACTGGTTATAATATATAATTTAGGATGATATACCCTAAGTTTAAAAAAGGAAATACCTGTGGTCACAACTACCAATTTGGAGCAACAGCACCTACATAGAGAGGTCAACTTTTTTTGGAAAATGTATGTACTTTCATCTGATTGCTTAGAGTTAAAAAATATAGGAAATTAAAAAATATATTTAGCTTTTTGTTTCTTGAGTGCTATCATTGAACTGAAAAGTCTGGGAAAATGTAACCTGGATTTAAATAAAGATAAGCAACTACATAAAAGATCAGTCTGCCAAACATTAGGTATGTACATGTAAACTGCAAGTTGGAAGCATATATTCAAAGGAAATGTATAATATGTGGAAGTAATAGCTTTTTATTACAATAGCTGCTTTGTGAATATTAACATGGAATGTAAAGGGAAGCCGCGGTGGTGCAGCAGTTAGCATTGTTGCCTCACAGCAAGAGTTTCTCCCATTCGATTCTCAGCTGGAGCACCTTCTGTGTGGAGTCTGCATGTCTGCCCTGTGGTTGAGTGACATTAAAGACATGCAGGTAGGTGCAAGCATGAATGGGTGTGCCTTTGTTGAAGGTTGGGCATCGGGCTGGCAACTTAGCACCGTAAAAATCCACTGCCAATCATGAGCACACCGGAGTTCCGCTGAAAGTCAGTCAACATGGAATGTAAATGGCCTTGAAGGTATAGACATAAAGCAAAGAGTACCACATTATATAAGAAATATGGGGGCAAATAGCAGTTTACAGGAGATGTATTTAAATAGACATGAGCATGGAAAATTGACAAGGGAAGGGTTTCAGGGTGGGCATTCAAAGAGTATTAGGGTAGAAGGAAAGGGGGGTTAATAATGTTGATTATGAGAGAGGCTCCAAAAGTGGGAGAAGAGGAAAAAAAGACAATAATGGTAGATATGTGGTAGTAAGGCGTTATTGCCAGTGTACTAGGAATATGATTGCATGTATTTATGTTCAACCTAAAATTACTATTATGGTGCTTGTGATAATTTTGGGAGAGGTAATATGCTTTCAGCAAGAACTATTATTTATTGTTGGGGACTGTAACCTGATTTGCAATTGTGAAGATGTAACAAGGGACCTAATATGGATAATATAACAAAGTAGGTAGATGTCTGCAGAAGTATAGAGTCTATATGGCATTGAAGATATAAATTCAGTAACATAAACTCATATAGAATTTACATATCCTTCCCAAAGACACAAAAACTGGTTTAATATAAATTATATTCCACAGGAGACTGTGTATTAAATTGAAAGCTCTGAGATTAATCCAATATCTATATCATAACATTCACCATAAAAAAATAGGCTTAAGATGCATTCCCACTTATCTGTTAGGAAAAGAGCAATTTAAGGAATGTCTAGTGAATATGAATCAAGAGTGTCAGTATGGTTTGTGATGTAAAATGCTTGTAAGTAGGATTGTGTCTGTGTGGTTTGTTTTTATTTATATAAAAGTATGATTGCTTATGTCATAGGTGATGGTTTAATAAAGGTAATTGAATTGAATAACGTATGTAATGTTGCTTAGGTTATACGATATATAGCAATATATGTGAAGTATATTTGCTAGTGTTAATTTGGTAATATACTGATTAGTTTTGTATAAATGTAAATTTGCCTGTGTCACAAGTGATAATTCAATTAAGGTGTTTAAAAAAAGTTAATAAGAAGGGTACCAATTACTTCACAAGGGGTAGCTGATGAGTGGGACAAAATGAAAATGTAGTTTAAAAACATAGTAGAAATTACAAAGAGATATATGGAAAAGAAGTATTAAGAATTATGTTGAGGGCTTGACAAAGGTTAAAGTGCTAATAAAGAAGTGGTATCTCAGAAAACAAGAAGAGGAAATACAGAGTGCTAAAAGAAAAATAAGGGAGCATTTGGATAATATGCATGAGTTTAAAAGGCTTGCTGTTTAGCAACTATCTTTGATAACAACTCTAGAGTGCAAAACGTTTAGCACAGTGACCGAGACTACAGAAAGCAGAATGAGTTGTAGCCAGACTTAAAGAATCTATCATAAAAATGACCATACATCCTAAGGAGATATTATAGATATTTCACATTTTTATGAAAAAATATATAAAGCATATAAATTGGGAATCTAAGAAAAGTTATACAAGGAAAATATGAAAGATTTAATTATGCCCAGAGTAGAGGAAGATGGGGCTGAAGAATTAATAGTTAAGATAGGAAGATAGGAAGAGACACAGTGATGTCTGATTCAATCAACAGGGAAGTCACCAGCAACATAAGTTATTCCTGTGGAAATACAAAAGTTAGAAGAGAAGACAGAGAAAAGATGCTGAGGATATTGTTTAACAATATTTTAAAAGGGGCTACCTATATCTTGGAAAAAAGCAGTGGTGACTTTGTTATCTAAAGAGGTTAAAGACCCTTTAGATTCATCTTCACATTGACTCATTTCAGTGTTAAACCATGAATATAAAGTGTCTATGCTAATATGCTAATACTAGCTAAGAGAATGGCAAATGTGTTACCAATTTTGATAGATATGTATCAATTTGGAGTTATGAAAGAGAGGCAGATATTTAACAACATTAATAGAACAGTGATAATGCAGTGAGAAGCAGTATAAGAAAATGTTGCTGTAGTTGGTGGGTCTTCTTACCAACAGAGGATTTGATAGAGTCAACTGGGATTTTATGAATAGAGTAATGGTAGAATTTGTACTCCCTGACAGAATAAAAATGATTAATAATGATGACATATGAAGGGTCCGAGGCAAGAATTAAGGTGGGAGGGTTCCTCTCTAAGAACCTGTTCTTAAACTGAGAAGTCAGGCAGTGATGTCCTCTTTCCCTGTTATTATTTGATTTATATTTTGAGCCATTGGCTATTGGTGACACAGTGGTGCAGTGGTTAATCTTGTCACCTTGCAGCAAGAGGGTCTCCAGTTCAATTCTTGGCTGGGGTGCCTTCTGTGCAGAGGCTGCATGTCCTCCCTGCGTTCATGTGGGTTTTCTCCACGTACTCTGATTTACTCACACATTCCAAAGACGTGTCTGGAGCATTTCTCCCTGGGCCTCCGCTGAAAATAGGCTGTGTCCTAGTTGGACTTTCCTGGTTAACAAATGTAAAATAAATAAAAATTAAGCCATTCATAAATTCAAATATATAACTGATATGATACTCAAGAATTGTTAGCTTTATTTGTGGATGATATTATTTTGTTCTTGCTAAACACAGAAAATCATGTTTTGGTGTTATGGAACATTTTGAGACAGCTTCAAGTCTTTTGAGAAGGTAAAATAAGTGAATATAGAGCAGAGGTTATAGGAGTAAACTACATGCCCCACATTAATTTATTCAGAAATACCCATACTTATGTGGACATGATAAAATGAAGTATTTTGGGTGAATGAATTAAATAGGATTCTGTTATGGCAGCTAAAGATATGAGGGAAGAAATTAAACAAAAGTTAATACAAATATTGCAAAACTGGAAGCACCTGATTATGGATATTGATAGTAAGATGCGAGCAGTGAACATTCTTCAATTCCCTTAGTTTTATATATAGGTCAGGCATGTTTTTATCAAACAGCAGAGAAGTAGTAGATGAAATGCATAAATAATGAAGAATGTTATTTTATTTTTTTTCTAATTTCTTATACTGTATGTATAGCTAAGTCATGATTTAATAACACGAAGATGTAATACATATGTATAAAATAATGAAGAGACGAAGGACGTTTTGGGGAGAAGACGGCATGAGTTAAGTGTGTTAATTTAATTCTCTCCATAGAATAAAGTAGTTATGAGTTACCTGATTTGAAGGAATACTTTATTAGTGTGCAGTTAAATATATTATATGTAATTCAAGCAAAGAGTTACAAACCAGCAAGGAAAGGATGATGATGAAACATGGGAGGAGATCAAGAGATAAGGAAATATTTGGATTTGGTATGCAAAAAAAATAAAGAAAATAATAATAAAGAATGATATAGTCATAAAGTAGCAATAAGTATGCTAAGAACTTAGCCAGTGCAAGAATGGAGAAGGGAGATTTTGCAAATAGGTATGTCTGCAAGTAGCATACCTCTCAAATGTACAGATTTTTGCAGAATGTCCAGATTGTTCCTCATATTTTTGGTATGTTCCTCATAAAATATGTGGTTTTCTGACAAATCACTGAGGACAGAAGTCATTAAATAATGACAAACATTTTAGTTTCAGACTCCATATTCTTTAGAAAATGCATACTAATGAAAAACCTACTATTCTATCAACTTTTTTTTATAAGCACAATATTTAAAATCTGTCTCAATTTTGGGGCATTTGCCCCCCTGGCTTTGTCCAGATTTTTTTTTGCTGTAAGAGGTCAAGAGGTATGTCAAGTAGGAGTATAGAAAAGAGGCATGAAGAAGCTGGAATTTACTGGAGGAAATTTGCAAAGGAACCTAGATATTGGGAGCAAATAACACAGGAAGGAAAGCCAACAGAGTGGGACGTGGGTAGCAGAAGTTTGTACGGCTGGTTAGAGATTGCCTTCCTTATCGAGGATTGATACCAGAGTATAGGCGAAGAGAAAAGATTGGGGACATCTAAGTGAAAGACCACCCTGGTAGAGTTTCTAGATGAATATATGACATAAGCTGCTGTTAAAAGAGAGAAGAATAGTGGAACATATAAAGTATGTCATGATAATTATAACAATCAAGGTGAGGTTAGTAACGATTGAAAAATATAATAGAAAAGCAATTTTCAATGGGCAAAGGGAAAGAAATTTGGAAAGCCTCCCAAGTATGCAACAAAATCCAGAAGGTTTGGGACTTTTTGCATGGAAGTGTTTGAATTATAGCCCACGTAGACTTCAGAAGATTAGGTAGCAAATGCTGGATATATTATGGGGAAAGTGTAACTAGGAACATATTTAGGGGAATATAATGAGTTGGCAGATTTGTAAAAAATTGTCTACAGAGTACTTTAACCGAAAAGCTGGGGGAGCAAAGGCTTTTAAATGAAAAATAATTACTTTGGCTTGAGATATAGGCTCTAGAATGCCTAGACACCATAAAGCCTTACTAAGTTTAATGCTATTGGCTGACAAAAAGCAGTTACTAGAAAATGGGAATAAAAAATCTATTTCCAATATAAATGAAGTTCTTGACATTATAAATGAAATGAAAAAACTGGAGGTGAGATCTTTAAAAACTGGAGGTGAGATCTTTAAAAAATGAAGGTGCAACATTGACAGAAATAAATAGCTTTGTGGAAACAATATATGGAGAATAATATTCAATAGGAGCAGTAAGAAATTAACAACTTATGTCTGAGTGAATGAAAATTATTGAAAAGAAAACACGTGTTTTACATGTCAACAAGATAAACCATTATTATTGTTTTTTTTTTTTACTTTTTCAAAATATTTTAATGCCGTGTAACAAAGTAAAATGTGATGACTTAATAAATGTGTTAGAAAAAGGACAGATTATGGCAATGCAAGCTAGATCTTGGAACATGGAATGCCACTTCAGTACAGGAAAAAAGAACAAGACCTTGTGAAGTGTTGAAAAATACCAGGTAGATTTAGTGGAGTTTATCTTTATTCAAAGATGGTTCTTTCATCAGTCCTCTTGAGAGGTGGGGTGGCGTGGTCCCTCTCCTACCTAAGATTGACATTTTGGGAAATCATAGGGATGGATGTGGATATAGTCACAAGCCCCAGGATTATGCTGTACAATTGAAGGTTGTGACACTAGATGAAAGGATTTCTTCACTGTTATTATTAGTGGCAAAAAGTTAAGTTCTCTTGTTTGGCCATACGTACCTAAAATTTTTTTGGAATATTCAGCCATCTCAGTCAATGGGTTTGTTTTTCAATAGGGTGCCACCTTTTAACTCAGTAGTTCTAGTTGGAGGTTTCAGCAATCAAATGGAGAATGATGGAGTTATCTGCAGGGATGTGATTGGAAGGATGGGTTGTTTTGATCTGCATCCAAACAGCTAATTGTTTTGGAATTCTCTAATTCTCTGCTAGTTATCAATGATCTATAACATGTTCGAACACAAGGGCACTCAAAAGTGTACTTTGTACCACAGTACATGTTTTTGTTCATCCAGATAGCACAGGACAATCTCAAAAAAAAAGCCACCCTGGTAGAATCTCATCATCAATATGTTGTATAATGAAAGGATGAAAATCATGGTAAAAGGTAGGAAGTGCAATGCCCAGCAAGGTAAAAAAACTCATCAATATCAAGCAACTCAAGGGGGCTAATTGGGTCTACCAAAGCCAGGTTTGATGTAAAAACAGAGTCCCAGGCCATGGACAGTCACAAGGCATTCTTTATCTATGTCCACAACCTGAAAGCCTTAAACAATAATGTGCCAAATTAATTTTAAATGAGGTCACCTATACTAAGCTAGAAGATATAGTAAATGTACAGGCTGAGAAATTTAACTCCAATTTTAACCTCTTCTCCCTCCCAGATGCACCTCAAGAAATGCCCTCAAACATAACTCCCTCAACTTTCATTAGGGAACAGGTCCTCAATGCAGTCACCAAGGCAAAAGGGCAGGTCATCTATAGACCCAAGAAACTACAGACCCATAAGACTACTCTCATATGCAAAGTCAAGGAAAGAATTATTATTGAAAAGATAAACAATGACATGGGAAACCTGTACACAGTTGATCAGATCCAGCTTGGTTTCCTCAAGTGTGGGTCATGCCTATTCAGTCTGGTAGATTTCATCAAGAAGGTTACAAAAGCAATAGATGAGTACAATATGGTGCATAGTGCCCACAATGGTCTGGCCAAAGCATTCAACACAATACCCCACTCAGGTATTGTTGAAAAACTCAAACAACTAGGTTTAACCCCCCTGTGCCCCTCACTAGATAGCCAGCCGGCTTAAAGATAGGACCCAAGATGTTAGGCTAGGGGAGTCTACCTCTACAAAAAGGCCAGCCACTAGTGGTGTTCCTCAAAGATTGCTGCTGGGTTTACTTTTTTGACATGTACTTCTCTGAAGTCAAAGCCAATATCAAGTATCTGTAGCTGACCAAGTTTGCAGATGACTGAAAACTAGGCACAGTCATAGAATCCCCCAAAGACACAAATACTTTCCAGGAAGGCCTGCTACAGAGCAATAGCTGGTGCCAGAGCCATGGTCTAAAACTCAATGCCAACAAAAAGCATAATAATGTACTTTGTGAAGTTGGATACCTCTGAAAACTGCCACATTAATAACATACCACTAAAAGTAGACCCAATATTCAGGGATTTGGGAAAACATGTAGACAGTAAACTGGCATTTGGCCATTTTGTGTCTATTGTAGTAAGGATCATTCTATGTTGCACAACTTATTTGCATCCAGGTTCAAGAATATCATTATTCCCCTATAACTGGCTCCCAGTCAGACCAATCAGGGAGTACAATGCCACTATCTATATGTACTTTACCATGTATATGCAACAACTGGACCATCCACCAGCAGCTCCTCACAAAAAGAATACCAGTTCTAAACATGCTCTATGCAGACTGCCTCAAAGCTCTATCCTTAAACTCAAACTCCTATAGACTGATGAGAAGCAATCTATGCTTGGCCTACAAATCAATCTCTGACCACTCTCTGATGGACCTATTGCACATCTGTAAAACCAATAGTATCAGAATTACCTAATTACCTAATCTAGGGACCTAAACCTCATCTGCAACATAAATAGGACATACTGAAGGGGCAGATATGCATGTTAGAAACTACCCCTTTTCTGAAACAGGCTTTCCATCCATGTGAAGCAGTTCTTCCCTAACCTAGTTCAAGTGTAACTTGGACAAGTGGATAAAGAATCATAAATGCACCCCTGGTCCAGCCCCTATATGTCTGTATTAGACAGAGGCAGCCTGTAATTGCTTGGCTATCCAAGTCCAAGCCTATATATACCCTTTAAAAATAATCCTAGGGTATGAAAACTTTTCAGATACATTTGGGAAGCATGGGTATGATTGGGGTCATTAGCCTTGTAATTACCTGTGAACCTTTGATAAATGCTGAATGGTCAACCATTGTTGTATTTGTTCTTCTTGTAGATTGTGGGTGGACTTTTAGGTGTTGAGGTTTAAATCTATGCAGGTAGTTTAGCAGTTTCTTGCTGAACTTTCAAGCTGTATTGTGGCATCCTGGTGTATTGTGGCTTATGTTAATTGTTACTTTATTTTGTGTAGTGTTTGTGAAATGTGTGGTGCTGCAAAAATGGCCTGTGGTTGGAGCCAATTGCTTTTTTTTAAGTCTTCTGTTTTTGCACCACTCTTGCCCTCTGTTTAATTATACAACACCACTATACTATTCAAATGAACCTGATTCTCCCAATTATATAAATATACTTGTTTGCTGAAGATTGTGAATTCTGTTTCAAATGGTACAGTATCACAGACCAAGTGTTCAATGTGCATAAGGCTGACACTATTCTGTGTGTGTGGCCAGGTCTTCCTACTAATCCGCTGATTCTGTAACTGATAATGAGGCCACATTCTAGGTGCTTTATGGGTATTTTCTCAATGGCATGCACCTTCACTATTGTGCAGATGTGGAGCTGATAATTTAAGGAAGATCTGAGGACTTTCCCCAATGTGCTTTATATATTTTTTGCTTCTTACATTTGTGTGTGTCCTGTTCCCAATGTGCTTTATACATTTTTGTTTCTTACATTTGTGTGTGTGTGTGTGTGTCTGTCTGTCTGTGCATGTGTGTGCATGTTTGCATGGATAGGATTCATTGAGATGCACTGCACTTCTGTACAAGTTTTGCTGTACTTCTTGGTATGTAAATGAGCTGTGCAGAAACTATGCAAGTGGACCTAGCTGTGTAGTGAAACTGTGCAAATGTATACAGTCATATAATGAAATACATATCCAGAAGAACAAGCCACAAGCCACTCAATGGCTGCATGTGACACTGAGTGAGCTTGTGAGAACAAAAAATGAGAATTCCTACTGATAGGTCTTAATATAAAGCAGTACTTACAGCAGCTGAGCTCGGCTTGTTACTGCATTACTTCACAGGATGACATTAAGCAGTGCACAAAGCTAAGTAGCCTCATAGCATTTGCAGCTGCACTGCTATGGTGTTCACACAAGGCAACACTTGTTAAATGCATAAAAGGGAAGGAAAGAGGTAAACAGGAAAATAGGAAAAATGGGGAAGAGCAAACAGAGGGACACATAAAACAGAGCATATAGAGGTGTGTAAGATGAGGGGGACTCATATTTTTAAGGGATGGGCCCAATATTTTCTTTGTGGTGAAAGAGAAAGTAAGGTAGAAGAGGGGAGGTGGTTGGACAGTGTGCAGAAGCAGACAGACAAACAGATAGACAAACCTAGAACTGCACAGACAAACAGAGGTGGAAGTCCGTATACTAGGATGGGATGACATGGGATGGACTGAGACAGACAGACAGACAGAGGGTTGACAAACATTGATGGTGGATCACAGAAGCAGGATAAGTTTAGCCCTGCAGAAAAGTATGTCCTGCTACAAGTACTGAGGAGATATGGACAGCACCTGTTGGGCAGAGGGGGTGCTGAATATCTTATATGTGACTAGGTGTGGAAGACAGTGACCCATGACACATTCCATGGTGGATGAAATTGTACTTTAGAATAGCAGCATAACCATGTTACTGACATGCTATACCATTCCATGGTAAAGTCATGTTCCACAACAGCTGATTGTTTAGCCACAGGGGCCCCACAAAACTGCAGGCTGACAGAGTTTTTGATGTCATTGCAGGCTATTTATTTTTATTTATTTACTTATTTAGTTTGTTTACAGGGTTAGTACACTGATTACACCAGACTATCTGCAATACAACCTGGGTGAAGAAATTCACAAAACAATAAAACAGAACAAATTCACAAACATAAAGTAGTCACAGAAACTAGATGATCCCATAAATAACTGAAACAAAATGTAAATGTTATTAACAGAGTATAAAAACAAATGTGAATTAATTTTAGTAGTGATGCAGCTAAAGAAGAAGTTAGGTTATCTGTCCAGTGGAAAAGCACTTACAATCATATTTTTGATGGAGGTGTCTTTTGAGTTGTGTTCTACACATGAGGAAAGAGGAGATTTCTTTCAGGTGAGGGAGGATGGGATTGTCAGACTTTGGGTGCTAGTACAGTGCAGTTTGGTTTGGGGTGTCTGGAGTGAGAGAGTTAATTGGGAGAGGTTGTGGATATTGTAGGGGGTGGATTTATAATGCAGTTTTGCTGCAAGAGGTGGGAAGGCTCCTGGCTGATTTAGTTTGAAAACAAGAGACCCTAGTAGTAGATCAACTCTGTAGGAGACTGGTAGCCATTTGGCTTTTGAGTGGGTGATGCACTGGTGTCCCTTAAGGGGAAAAATTCTAAGTGAATCAGCAAATTTTGTTTTCAAAGGACTGTAGAGCAGATGAGTTTTTTAGAGGCTATAGATGTGATGGAGAGCCCATATTTAAGTTTAACAAGGAGGACTCATTTGACTATTGCAGCTCTTGCTGGTTCAGAGAAAAACAGTACATATTCCAGGACCAGAATAAAAGAGAACCAATCTTTTTCATGGTGTTTTCAATGTAGCTTTGGAAGTTAAAAGACTGGACTAGCCATGAGCCTAAGTATTTAAAGGATGCAATTATTTCTATTGGGAAACCAGTGATATCTGTGATGAGATTTTTAGGAGTTTTTTCTGCTTTTGTGAGGTTTCAAATGCCATACTTTTAGTTTTGGAGGAGTTTAGGAATTGCTTATGGTTATGTGCCTACACTGGTTTAACATTATTTCTGAAGGTGTAAAAACTTACATTAGGATAGCCAAACCCCACATGTCTCTGTGAAAGTTGCACCAGATTAGCATTTCCTATACTGACTCTACAGCTGGATTACACATAGACCCTATAAGCTGACCTCAGCAGCCATAGGACATATATTGCTTTAGGCAGGTCAGATATATAGCCAGGATGGTAGGTTGAGTTTGTGTGGCACATCTTGTATGGACACTCCTTAGCATGCATGTTATAGGGCACAATTTTGGCACAGTTATCCATACTCCATCTGGTATGTTGTTTGTTGTACATTCACAGGATGAAACATTGCTACAATAATACCTGTAGTGGCTGGAGAACAATGACAGGCTGATGTTGCACCTGTGCTGGGGATGATGATTTGACCCAGATACCTGAGTCAAAGTGTGATGACACAGATTCATTGTTTATCTTCACCAAGGGTGTAGATATGCCCTCCATACCCAGTGAGGAAGGGCTCTGCCCATGGCAACAGCCACCAATGATGCTCCATGTGCACCTGTGGCAGCAAATTCATACAGTACATTTGAAATGGCTACACCCACCATTTCACAACAATGCATGGTTGCCCGATGCCATCACATGTCACAGATATCACCTGATATATGAGTGGCACTCAAGATCAATCAGCAGATGTGTCACAGTGTCATCTAGCCACAATATGCTGCAATCTAGACCAGAATTACATCATTGCTGTGCTAAGTGGCATCCAATAGGACTTCAAATCCAGAGGCCTGGGATATAGTAATGGTGGTTGACCTAGTAAGATATATGATGGTACATTGCATTGCCATGTCCAGATCTATGCAGACCTGCTACAACTGCAATTAGCACACTCACTATCATTGTTGTCTGAGGTGGGAGGGTGGCCTAATGGTTAAGGTGTTTGCCTTACAAACACAAGGTGCAGGGTTTGAGCCTAACAAGGGATAATTGGCTAGGCTTAAAATGGCTTGCAAGGGCAGTTAGCCTAGTACTAATCTATGAACCTATGAGCCTATGAGAAGATATGAATCAGGGATGATTATTCACGGGAGGAGGGGGGGGGGTCCATCATGGGTCATATAGTCCTCACCTGCAATTCAACATGTGCCATGATCTGCCTCCCCTTGCTATGGTGGGACACAATACTTGCTCTCCAATGGCAAGACATTGCATGAATAGACTTCCCCCAGGTCAAGGTCCCACAGTTGCACACCATCTCTGTCAGAGGGATGTATAAGACTTAATGTAAGAAGCCAGTGTAATGGCTGCAGATCATGGTCTTGTGGTGGTACCCCAAATGCACTGCAGAAGAATACTGCCCATGAGACAAAATATCCCTCACACTGGGACTTACAACTTCACATCAAACCATGGTCACATAGTGGAATTCCATCCCATCACATGAGCAAATTTTATATGGCACACAATGATTGTCACCTTGAGACTCATACCTCTCAACTGTCCAGATTTTTGCCTCATATTTTTGGTTTGTTTCTCATAAAATTGTGGGTTTTTTTTGGCAGATCACCAGCAAACCATTAAAGACTGAAGTCAGAAAATAACAGCAGACATTTGAGTTTCAGACTTCATATCCTTCAGAAAAATTCATGCTAATGCAAAACCTGTTATTCTGTACTAGTATCCTGAGGCTACCTAGCCTACCTCCTCACCACCAAATTACGGAGTATGCAACGTGTTAAAAACATCTTACATGGTCTGGCAGCATCATACTGGAGTACCACCAGACATGCCAAAACTTCAGAAGTGGATTTTGAGAAGGTCAAACACACATACACTTTAGTGTTGTAGGGTTTCAAAATGCTTATGCAGTGTTTGGCCACACTCGGTGGGTGGCATGAGAACAAATGGATGCTACAAATGGACACACTAGAAATGTAGACACATACGTTAAACTTAACTACAGTGTCTGCACTTACCAACTAGATGGGATGGGCCTGTGTACTTTCAGTAAGCAGGGAGTGATGATTTAGCTGAGATGTGAATCAGATATGTGACTCTTGTGAGCTACGTGGGTGCTGTGAGGACATTTTTATTATGATTCTACATATGGCGTGTGGTAGCCGTCAGTTCCCGGAATAGTAGCCCTTCCTGTTTGCAGACTTTTGTGAATGTTATCCAGGTTGGTCTTTATTGCTACATGTGTGGAGTCTGTCACCCAGCACCTTGAGGAGGTGGGCAATGCTGTAGAAGGAATGTGTAGTGTTAGTTTTAGATTCATAGATTAGTACTAGGCTAACTGCCCTCATGGACCATTTTAAGCCTAGCCAATTACCCCCTATGAGAATCAAACCCTGCACCTTGTGCTTCTAAGGTAAACACCTTAACCATTACGCCATCCTCCCAACATTTCTCTCCTTTAGTACGCTAATAAACCATACATGATACCCTATATGTGGAAGTGTTATATGGAGGGATTTGTTGAGTGTTGGAGAGGTGGAAGCCTATGAAGTACACAACCTGTCCCCTGTTGTTCTCTGAAAGGTCCCTGTAGCTACTATGGAAAGAGCTACTCACACCATGGTCTCCACAAATATGGGAGGTCCCCACATTACTCTCTGACCTTCATCAGAACATCACCAATAATAAAATGAATCATTTAAATAACCTTTCCCTTGCCAAATAACTCTCATCATTGTTCAAATACTACCATCAAAAAACTGCGAACTTTAAAATAGAATTGTTTTAGGAAAGAGTTTTTTATCACTGTTTGTTGATGGTAGTATTTGGACAACAATGTGTCATGTGACAAGGGAAAGGTTATTTAAAAGATTAATTTTGTTATTGCTGATGTTCTAATGAAGGCCAGCGAGACCAAAAGCACTTAACAGTGTGTACAATAAATTGCTTTTTTGTGTGACATTTTCTCCCTTGGTGGTTTGTTTCTTCAGTATTTTGTTTGCTTTACCACCATTGAGACTCCAGAGTATCATTTTTGTTGGATGAAGTCCCACATTGCTATTAGTCCTGTGTGTGTGTGTGTGTGTGTGTGTGTGTGTGTGTGTGTGTGTGTGTGTGTGTGTGTGTGTGTGTGTATGTGTGTGTAGCAATTGTCAACCAACATTTGTACAATGTCCTGATCAATTCTAAAGTGATTGATAATCTCTTGATCACTAAAACTCTGCTAACGCAACCACTGTCTATACCTTTTACATTGGTGCCAGATGATACCTCACACACACACACACACACACACACACACACACACACACACACACACACACACACACACACACACACACACACACACACACACACACACACACACACACACACACACACAAACACTGGTGGCAGCTGGCAGCAGTAATAATTATAGTATGTTGCAATGAGATGGTTGCTGTGACTTTTACTGTTCTTTGTCTTTTTTAATCAGGTGCACAGTGCTGCACAATTTTCTATAACAACTATGTTCGCTTTGTATACATTATAACATCATTAACACTTCATTTTACTGCTCTGTTTCATTATTTTATTATGCAGTCATTTGTACATTTGTAGGCTCCCTGCACTAGGGCGAAACATGGGACTATGGATCACTAGTTGTCTGCAACATTTTGTGTGTGGGTGATTCCAACACAAGTGCTCACTGTGTACCATGCAGCTTCTCAATGTATCTCAACATGTGTGAATATATGCAAACTTTTGTAGCATTTGACATATTCTGTGGTCGACATGCATGGATCCATAGTGTATGTTTCAAAGTTCAGGTGTGTGTGTGTGTGTGTGTGTGTGTGTGTGTGTGTGTGCACGCGCGTGTGTGAATTTTCCCCTCCTCTGTGCACTGTATCCATTATGTATACTTTTTACTTTACAATATGCCTGGAGTATATCATTCACTGCTACTTACATCTCTTACTGTAATTGTACACAGATATGTAATCTTCTAAATGATCACATTCTGTTTATGGAACATCTGGTTTGCTGTTCCAAGCTCCAGTATGCTTCATTTGATTTTAGCTTGCAACTGATTTTCTGTGTTCCTTTCTATTGCCATTATTTTTAGTACATTGTTTTCCCATTCAGGAACTCAAATCTGCTTAGCTTACCTGCTCATAGTTTATCTCCTCCCTCAACTGCTTTAGTATGGAAGGCATGTTGAGTTCCTTATGTAGAAATAATGACTAGAGATGTTAGACTGAACCCTTGTCATTTTTGGCTACTTATCCCTTGGCCATTAAATCCTCATTATGGACGTTGTGTGTTCTCATTAATATCACCCATGATTTGATACGAAAGGATTTAATCTGACTCACTTAAATCTTGGTATTTTTTCTTTCTAAAGCTGAATGTCTTAAGGGTTGGGTTCATCATTTATTTATTTTATGTTATTCATGTTTTACATGGGTAAACTACAAGGCATAAGCCTCTTTTCTGGAGCAAGCTGGGGGGTAATATCTGGTTAACAGACTTGTTCAGAGTCACACAGTAGGTAAATGCAGAGTGAAGGGCTCAGACCCTGGACTATAGAATGTCAGTGTCAGCAGTTCATAGACGTAATCCTCTACATTAAATTGCCTGACTTTACTAACCATAATGTTTGGTAATAAATGACACATGGCTGTAGCCTCATATCTTAAATCATCCCTCTTCAGTCTGATATGCCACATAAAGGACTAACCTGGAGATGAGACAGCTTGATGTATGATTGCGTCACTAGATATGTCACAGAGGGAGTAATTCTATAGACCAGACTGGTGGCGATAGCAGGGTATAGCTAGATATGTTACAGAAGGAATAGACCTGGGGACTGGACTGGTGGACTATGATAGTCTAAGTAAGTATATTAACAGAAGGGATATACTTGTGGCTCAGGCTAGTGGGGTTTGATGTTATGTGCATGACTGGGTTTTCGTGCCATGATGCCGGGCTGCAATTAGAGCACTTCTGTTGGCAACTTTGACTGGATTATTGTAGAGGGAATTATAGGAAAAACAACTATATCCTGTTAAAGATATGTATGTATATTCCTCCAGCAGCAAACTTTGATTTACTTGAAACTATGCTCATTGCTTTATTTGGAGATCAGTGCTGTGAAAAAAAAGTTAATGAGCCTAAACTGAACTATACTGGCGATGAATACCTTTTATAGCCTTGGCTGTTTTTATTTATAGAATGTAACTGAAGAAGCTGCATACTTTAATCTTAGCTCCCTTAGTCAGATACCACAAGACCAGCTGGTCAGTATCTGGCCTGAGAACCTTATCCACATGACAGTCCTGGATCCTGGTTTTAGCAATAGCTTTTTTGTTGTTGTTACTCAAACTGGCAAACTGGAAAACTTTTCATTAGTTTGCATGATTTGTTTGGGCTCTGTGATTCTGATCTTTTGCTTGAACATTTGGTTCTCTTAGAAAACTGTGACATATGATGTCCCACCACTGCCAACCAGTATGTGATGTCCTCATGCTGGGCCAGTAATCAAGGAGCCTGAATCCTCACCACTGACAATGGAGAGGGACGTGCACTAGGAATACAAATGGATACATGCAGTATTTCCAGATGCAGACCTCTCTGCATCAAGCACAATTTCCCTTAAGAACACACAGGGAACGTACTCAGCTTGGGGTCTGGTTTTCTCTATATCTGTCTCCCACCAGGTCCCCAGTAAGACACCCCACTGGTACAGCTGTAGGATTAGGTCCTCAGTTGAGTGTCCAAGCCAAGTCCTCCAGCACTCTCTCTTTAAACCCAGTGCTTCATGTCCCTGCTCTAAGTAGCTGAAACACACACAGTGAGAGATTTGATTCTTCACACTCAGCACTTAGGAAAGTCTGGCACAGATTTACCTGCTGTGCCCCCTTATTCCCAGAGTATAAGGTAGTTATCACTGCCACCAGACACTCCACAATCAGCTACTCTAAGGCCCTTAACAAACGGTGTCCAATTATACTGTGTAATATTAATACTAATGCAAATGGTAGTAGTTTGCTAAGAGAGCTAGGCCCTCTGGAGTGGCCAACACAGCATCACCAAATAAATATAAGCACAAGGATCAGCCACAATAAATAATAAAAGAGCATGAAAATACTGAATATATATATATATATATATATATATATATATATATATATATATATATATATATATATATATATTCATAGTTAATCACAGAGTTGAGATCACAGGAAATATTATAAAGAACATTGATGTTCAGACTCAGACAAATAAAGAAAAGCATGTATCTGAACTAGTGGCTTCTCCTGTTACTGGCGGACTTGCTTGGGGCAGGTTAAGCTGCCCACCATGGGTTCCCTTATATCCATGTGCAGCACTGGGTATCCCTTTCCTGTGCAGTGATGCCCTGCTTGCTTGCTAAGTAGAGATTTCCTTTTTCCCCAGTTCATCTGCAGAGTTGCAGTCCCTGTTTGCCAACCAGATTCTTATGTCCTCAGGCAAAGTGTTAAGGGATTGTTCCCTCACCAAAAGGTCTGCCGGCCCTTGAAAAGTGGTGGCCTGACACCCACTCACCCACCTATGAAAATGAGTGCTTAATTCAGCAATATAATCACACACACACTTTCATCTGCTTTGCGTCTATGCTCACAAAACTTTTTTCTGTAAGCTTCAGGTGTTAACTTAAAACATCCCAATAAACATTTTTTAACTGTAGCATAATTTAAGCAATCAGTATCAGACAATTTAGAAACAGCAGTTACAACTTTACCATGGAGTAAGAGGGTCAGGAACCATACCCAGAGCCCTTGGTCAACATTATACTGTTTACTTACCCTTTCAAATGTATGAATAAAGTTATCAAAATTATCATACTCTGTAAATTGTGGCAGAAATTTACTGACCTTTATTGCTTCTGGGGTTCGGTTATTCCCTTCCCCATTAGCTCCATGACCCTGGCGAAGGGTCAGCATCTCCTTCTCATGTTGACGCTGCTTCTCCTTTTCTTTAGACTTGAAATGCCACAGTCTCTCTGATGATTCTAGTTCCAAACGTTTGACCTCCAGTCCAAGTCTCTAACTCCAGACAGATTTTTAAGTCCTCTGAGGAAATGTTGAATTGTCCTGTTTCTGAGAGCTGTACATCCCCAATGCCAGACTGGTTGTCTTCCTGGTTGCTGGTCTGTGCTGCAGCTGTGATTAAGGTTGAATTAATTTCCCCTTTAGTCAGGTTGGCATGCACCAGTCTTTTGGCTTGACACATCTTAGCCAACTGGTTCCTTGTCAGCTTTCCATAATCCTCTGCTGATACACTTCCCTGCTCTCCATGGATAACTAAGCTTTTAGTGACAACTGCTTACAGGCTACAGGAATTCATTTAATATCCATACCACTGCTCACCAATATGTCATCATGATGGTCCCACCACTGCCAACCAATATGTGATGTCCACATCCTGGGCCAGTAATCAGGGAGCCTGAATCCTCACCACTGACACTGGAGAGGGACTTGCACCTGGAATACAAATGAAGACATGCACTATTTCCAGATACAGACCTCTCTGCATCAAGCACAGTTTCCCTTAAGAATACACAGGTAACACACTCAGTCTGGGTCTGGATTTCTCTATATCTGTCTCCCTCTAGGTCCCCAATAAGGCTCTCCACTGGTACAGCTGTAGGGTTAGGTCCTCAGCTGAGTGTCCAAGCCAAGTCGTCCAGCACCCTCTATGTAAACCCGGTGGTTTGTGTCCTTGCCCAAGTAGACACACACACACACTAAGAGATTTGATTCTTTACCCACACAAACCTGAGAAAGGCTGGCACAGATTTACCTGCCATGCCCCCTTGTGTCCAGAGTATAAGGTACTTATCACTGCCACCAGACACTCCACAATCAGCTACTCTAAGGCCCTTAACAAAGGGTGACCAATTATACTATGTAATATCAATACTATTGCAAATGGTAGTAGTTCGCCAAGAGAGCTAGGCCATGTGGAGTGGCCCATACAGCATTGCCAAATAAATATAAGCACTCTCAAAGGTTAAAAACTTTCTACAAGTACCAGCCACAATAAAAGTTTTAAATATATTTAATAATAAATAATAAAAGAGTATGACAATACTGAATATATATTCACAGTAAACCACAGAGTTCAGATCACAGGAAATATTGAAAAGGACATTGATGGACAGACTCAAACAAATTAAGAAAAACAATATCAAAAGTAAACTTCACTATATTCCTGACTGAATCTAGGAGAATTACTATTCTCTAATAACTTACTTGATAGAGCAAGGCACAATGAAATACGTGAGTAGTCTTTCTAGTCAGGTCCCCCAAAACAAAATACTCCCCTATCAGAGATTACTCCCTGTAAAATATAATATGTAAGATGGCTTGCAGAATGACCTCATCTGGTTACATAACCCTAGGTTCTCACAATATCCCCCTTTGAAGCTGAGACAGGAATTTAGCATAGACAGCTACAATAAACATCTTAAATGTTTAAGGCAGTGCCTGGGGCTTCCCCTGTTTTTTTCTGAGCTAATGAATAAAGGCTTCTTCCAGATCTAATGTCTATGGTCCTATTCAGCACTGTGGGTGCTGTTTTAATGGTTTAACAGCTAATTTGCTTTCTGTTATTTTTCTTAAAATAAGCCAGCTAGTTAACCTTTGCTGTTCCAGTATCGTGTATTAAAACATATACACTTATTGCAATAATACATGTATTAGTCACTGTGAGGACCTCTCTATAGAATGGAGACTCATTTATTTATTTTATTTTACATTTGTTGACCGGGCTAGTCTAACTGGATACATGTCCATTTTCAGTAGAGGCCCGGGGAAAAAAGCTCCAAGCAGAAACAATGACAAAACAAACAAAGAAATACAGTATAAAGAAATATTAAAGTGAGTAATGGTACATTTTTTACATAAGGGTGAGGTCAAATTATACAGAGTCCTTTAGTAAATATAAGCAAAGAAAAAAAAATACAAAGAGCAAAAATTTGAGAGAGAGCAATGAACAATAATGAATTAAATTTAAAAATAATTTTTTTTTTTTTTGGGTTCAATAATAGAAGTCGTTTGAGTTCTAAAAAGGAAGACCTTTTACGGGTAGGCAACACAGAAAAGAGGAGTAGAGAAGTGAAGAGAGAGAGCAAGAAAGAGATATCAGTCAGGGCTGGAACAGGGGCAAAGCCAGTGAGGTTTTAGATATTCTTTAAGATGCTTCTTATAAAGAAGACAGGAAGAAAGGTTGGAAAGTTCACTAGGGAGATGGCTCCAACTTTTCCCTATGGTGTTGGTAAAAAGTGAGTCCCCAGCTTTGTTGTTGGATTTAATGGAAGAGACTAGGAGTTTATTTGCTGAGCATAGTATTATAAGATTTTTGTAGGGGGTGATGAGGTTGGTGAGGATTGGGGTGTTATTAGGGTAGTAAAGGATATTTTGGGTGATAACAAGTTGTTGAAAAAGTAGTTGGTTCTCCAGTTCTAACCATCCCAGCTGTTTGAGGTTATGACAGTGATGAGTTCTAAATGGGGAGCCAGTGGCAAATCTGGCTATGTTATTATAACTGGTGGAAAGTTTGGAGAGGTTGGTTTTAGATATATTGGTGTATATAGCTGAAGCATAGAACAGGGTGGAGATAAGGTGGGTCTGAGCAATAGTGATTTTGGCTACAGGGGTGAGGAAGGCTTTGATTCTGTAGAGGGTGCCAAGTTTTTTGTTGACAGACTTAATAGTGGAATTAATATGGTCATCATAGCTAAGGTTGTTGTCAACTGTTATCCCCAGTAGACGGGTAGTAGTATCAGGGGATATTTTGGTTCCATTGTTACAAGTTACTGTGAAGTACAATTGAGGTGACTTATGAGTAGGAGCAAAGAGCAATAGTTTTGTTTTCTTGGGGTTGAGAAGAAGGCAGTGTTTCATGAACCAGTGTTCAACACTGTTAAATACTGTTTGGGTTAGGGACTGGAGAGGGGTTATGGACTTGGCTGAAAAAATTAAGGTGGAGTCATCAGCATATTGTATGCAGGTGGCTTGGGGTATGTTGGCATGTAGATCATTAATGTACAAAGAGAATAGAAGGGGTCCTAAGATAGAGCCTTGTGGTATTCCAATGTTCACAGGGAGGGATGTAGAAAGATTATTTTCCCAAAGTACTGCTTGTTGTCTATTATCTAGATAGGATTTAAACCATTGTAAAGTTTGAAGATGAAGTGATTGAGCTTTTAGAATGTCAATAAGTATGTGATGGTTCACCATATCAAAGGCTTTTGAGAGGTCAATGAATAATGCTGCGGAAAAAGTGTTGTTGTTTCGATTTTTCTTAATGGTGTCAGAGAAGGATAGCAGGGCAGTTGTTGTGCTATGGTAAGGCCTAAAACCATTCTGGCAGTTGGCAAGTAAATTATTTTGGAGCAGGTAGTCGAGCAGTTGTCTGTGTATACATTTTTCCATTATTTTAGCTAATGGAGAGAGTAAGGCGATAGGCCAAAAGTTGGAGAGTTCTGAAGATGGGCCGCCTTTATGTAAGGGGATTATGTGGGAAACCTTCCATAATGAAGGGATTTTGCTTTCTAAAACTGTTCTATTTATAATGATGGATATGGGATAGGCAATGGCATTAGCTGCAATTTGCAGGTATTCAGCTGGAAGACCGTCAGCAGAAGGGGTACATGGCTTAAGTTTTTGAAGGAGTTTGCAAATGAGGGATGTAGGTACAGGTTGTAGAAGAAAGGTTGGTGATGGAGTATTAGTGGTATTTAGTGGGGGAGTGGTTGTGGATGGTAAAGTATTAGCTAGGGATAGAATGGCATCAGTAAAATAGTTATTAAAAGCATCAGGAATTTGGTTAGAGTTATTTTGGTTGAATCCTGAAGGGGTATGAGTTTTAGATTGCCCAGGTTGAAGAAACTTGTTAATGCCAGACCAGAATTTTTGTGGATGTTGATAGTGGGTTCATTGTAGGTGGAGGTAATAGTCTTTTTTGTCTTTGAGAATGTCTCTCTTGGTGGCATTTTTTAACTGCTTAAAGTAGAGGTGGTCTGTTGAGTTTCTGGAGGTTCTCCATTTGGCCCAAATTTTATTTCTGAGTAGGATCTTTTGTCTAGTTTGCTTTGTGAGCCAGGGGGCAGTTTTAGTCCTTATTCGGGACAAGTGATAGGTGCATGGTAGTCAAGGGTTTGAAGAAATCTGGTATTAAAGTAGGTTACTGCTTCATCAAGTTCAAGATGAAACAATGGTGACCAGTTGCATGCTTTAATTTCATTTTGGATACTGTCAGGGTTAAAGAATTTCTTGGAACGAGAGGTTTTAAAAATATTGGTGTTGGGGATGTAATTTTTTTGTTTGATGATATAGGTTAACATGTGGTCACTGATATCATCTGGAAGGGTACCTGGTTTATAAGAGTCAAGGTGACTGTTTAGAAGGATCCAGTCAAGGATGGTTTCTTTACTGTTTGGTTTGTGGATTCTAGTAGGTGTGGTTATTATTTGTGTGAATCCATAAAGATTTATGTGATTGGTAATGACCCAAGTAATAACAGACCCATAAAAATCTCTAGTCTTATATGTAAAGCTCTGGAATTTATTATAGTAGAACTCATTAGATATAGGCAACTTAACTAATATAGACAAACACAGCATTCCTCGACTTGGCAAAGTCTATTCCAAAGACGTGGGAGTCATTGAGAGATAAATCTATCACTCCAGCATTCCCTATTTAAGTCATAGGCCATATTTAAGTCCCTGGAACAGGTAGCCCTAGAACCATTTGATTTACAGATATGCAGTAGGTTTATTAGTTTTGGGTCTTAGGTTGGTCTGTAGGCCAGGCATACATCTCCCCTAAGAAGTCTATACAATATAGGGTATAGTGGCGGGGACTTTAGTTGGTCCATGTAAGGCACATACGGGAGGCCCTTGATCTTCTTTGTTAGAAACCTCTGAGGTCTCTCTAATTCCTGAAGGTGCTTATTATGGTACATACCAAATGGGGCATTATACTCAATTCTGGGACAGATAAGTGCCAAGTATAGGGGGTTATAACTTCTTTTATTGTCAAGGAGATGCCTTTACTAATTAAGTGAGCTACGTGGAAAGCTTTCCTTACAATGGTAGATACATGATGGCTGAAGTTAAGGTCATGGTCCACCTGTGATCCCAGGTCCCTTAAACTTCATGGGTACTTAAGATATTGTTGATTTGATAGTGTGAAGGGACATTGTTTGTGCTGAAGGGAATGATGATGCATTTATTTGTATTCAATTTGAGACCATGACTAATACATCAGTTCTTGGTTTGTGTGAGATCCTCCTGGAGTATACTGACATCATTTGGGGATTCAATGATTGCACCTAGTTTGCAATCATCTGCAAACTTGGTCAGCCACAACCCTTTAGTTTTGACATGAACTTCTGAGAAGTATATAACATAGGAGGCTCAGCACTGACCCCTGTGGTACACTGCTGGCAACAAGTCTGCTGGTTAATGTGGAGTCACCCACTTAGATAGTGTGTATCTGGTTTGTGAGCCATTTGGCAACCCATCTTACAATGAAGGGGTTTACATTCAGTTTGCTAAGTTTATTGGTAATGCCTGAATGTGGGATTGTATCGAAAGCTTTTGCCAAGTCAACATATGCTGTGTTTGCCTGTATTAGTTAAGTTGCCCATGTCTACTCTAATGAGTTCTACTATAATAAGTTCCAGAGCTTTACATATTAGAATGGAGATACTGATGGGTCTGTTATTACTTGGGCCATTACATGGGCCTCAGATCTATAGAGGGGTCCTCACAATGACTATTCCTCAGCCATCAAGGCTAGCCCTGTACATAGGCTGAGAGTGAACAGTTTAATAGTGGCACAAATAATGTATACTTGGTGCTGATGAAAATGCAGCCTGGTGTGCTGTCTGGCTCCATGGAAGTATTATTTTTAACCTTCAGCAGGGATTCTAAGACTTGTTTCAAGGTGCTTTCAAATGAAATGAAATTTTCATGGAAACTTGGGTAACCATGCGGGTTGGTGAAGGCAAAGTTAGCACTAAATTTTCTTTGCTAAACTACTGGCTATATCTTTAGGATCAAAATGTGTTAAAGTATTATGGATGAGCTCAGTACATTGTTAGAAAGTATTCCTTTTTCTGATATAGCTGAATAAAGATTTGTAGTTTCTTCTGATATCTGCAGTGACCTTAAGATAATACTTCATTTTATATTTGCCTTAGGTTCCTTAATGACATGTTTCAGTGCAGTCTTGATGTAAGGAGATGGGGTTTTCTTACAATTTTTAATTTTCTTTCCTTTGTTATGCAGTTGATTATTATGGGAGTACCATCAGAGGGGCTTATTTCTGAATTTACCCTTATATTTAGGACAGACAGGTACTGAATTTTCTATGCAACTATTTAAATGATGGAAAAGTTGGAGGTGAGTGTGGCAGTTCTGACAGTTGGTTTCAGGAGTTGGTTCCATTTTGTGTACGATTGTTGGGAATTTTGTTTAGGTTTTCTACAAGATGAAAAAGACTAGCCCTGGAGAATTCCATAAATATGGTCTCATTTGGTGGTGTGTGTGTAGCAGATCAGTCTGAACAGTTAGGGGTGGATGCCAGCAGCTTGTCACATTTTCAATATACACTCTCATAAAATAGCTAAATGTTGAAAATATGATGATATCCACCTCTAACTGACCAGATTGTCTTGCTATACACAAAATTATGTATTTACAATTATCTGGCTTATTATCAAGAGTGGAACAATAACTGGAGTTTGCCCAGTTAAGTAGTCTCGAGTGGTTGGCATTCCAGTAGCATGGGCCAGGATAGAAGGCTACCATGCTGTAGAACATTACCAGCCTTCCCTTAAAATTAATGTGTGAGCGCACGTGTGTGTGTGTGTGTGTGTGTGTGTGTGTGTGTGTGTGTGTGTGTGTGTGTGTGTGTGTGTGTGTGTGCATGTGTCTGTGTGTTTGTGTGTGTGCTTGTGCATATATGCATGTGCACCCACATGTGTGTGTATGCTTGTGTTAATGCATTATACAATATTATGGATTATGGATTATAAACTACTTACAACTAATGTTATACTGTATAACCAGAAA
>NC_056745.1:335013190-335023190 GCF_019279795.1 Protopterus annectens | reverse complement strand
AATAATGTTTTTCTAGTTGCTCTTTTGCCCCATGCTTCCTGACCATTAACGCCTTTCTCAGTTGGATTCTGCACATTTATTCTCATGTCTTAGGCATCTTTCCCAATGGGAATGACCAATGCTAATGATCTTGCAGTTTAGCCATGTGTGCATTATTCCCCACTTGGTCATCTCTAGAACTGTCTGGCTATCATCTAAAATGATCTGTTATTGCTTGTGAAATAATGGGCTTGCAAGAATAACACATTAATTTTAGTTAATGGTATGAAAGGTAAAATGTGACCTTTTTTTCATCGTTAAAATCAGCGGGAATATTACCCGGGCTTGGCAGTAGTTTAAAACATGCAACTTGTCTAGATGAAATAGACTAAAATTATACCTTAATCCTCGAAAAATATAAAGAGCTTCAAGAAAGTCCCTGAGCTTGTTTCTTTACTTAACTAATTTTATTCATGGGACATCTAAAACTCAAGACCATAATTTCAGTATCCAGTGGAGCATTCAAAAATTGTTGATGTAAGATAGTATTAGCTAAATTAAAAGCTAACCAGCATACTGTCACTAACGGTAGATGCACTTTTCTGAGTTACACAAAGCATTCAAAAGACGTATGTGGGAGTAACCCAGATATTATTTCTTTAACATGGAGAAGGACTAGTATTAGTTTATAATAATTTAAGTTCATGGCAGATGCCTAGCTCGTCAAGTAAGATAATGGCAGCTTCCAGTTATTATTTTATTTTATTTTCATTTGTTAACTGGAGAAGTCTAAATGGCTTGTAATAGCCCCTTTTCAGTGAAGGACTTATGAGACAAATTACATGGTAAGCAAAGTAATAGACGATGTCTGATATAAATCTTATAAGTTAACAGATAGTAACATAGCAGAGGGAGCTAATAATTCACAGGCAAGCTTAACAGAATTATATAGTAGCTAATAATATACAATCAGGATAAATACAAAAAAGAGGCAGCTGAGGCAAAGTCACAAAATAAGTAGGCAGTACTATGCACAAAATTATAAATTTGTGAGGTAAGTTTATCTTAAGCATGTAAAACTGATAGTGGAACCCTGAGTAAGAAGCAGGAAGAAATTTGAGCAGTGGATGTACACAGTGAGATGTGGTAGATTTGACAGCAAGAGATTAAGAAAATGTTATGTTAGAAAAGCATAAATATATTATATTTTGGAGATTAATGGTATCTGTTGTGTGAACTTAAAGAAATCTGTGAAAGTGGCAAAGTTCATTGAGGTGTAGTGTAAGGTTAAGCAGGTACTGAGTTTCAGGTTATTGATTATTGTGAAGGATTAGTCGGAGGGGATAAGATAAGGTGTCAAATAGTGGTAATTAATGAGTGGTTGAACAGAAACACAACAGTGTGTTATTAAAGTGCTGTCTTATGAGTGTTCTGGCTAATTGACTGCAGCATTGTTTAAGTTTTGCTTGGTGAGAATGCTGAAGGTTTGTGAATATGGGTTACAGTGTACAGTAGCCAGAAAAGAAAGAAAGCTGTGGCCACATTTTTTGGCATTGTCAGTTTGGAATATTTGGCTTAATACAGTAGTTGTAATTTTTTATGAGTTTTATCGATACAGTAGGGTATATGGAGGTCAGACATCAGGTGTACATCTACTGCAACACCTAGGAGATTTGTGAGGCAGGCTATTTCAGTAAGGGTATTTTTTGCTGAAGAGATAGAAAATATACACTTTTAACTGATGAGAGAGTTTTGGGAGTAAATATCATCTGCATGTTGAATTAGGGTGGCTTCTTTGGGTGGTTTATGTAGGTAATTTACGAAAGCATTTGAAAGTATAGGCCTAGTACAGAGCCCTGTGGAACCCCAAGTGGGATGAGTAAGAAAGAGGTGCATTTATTGAGCCATTTGATTGCTTGGTGTCTATTAGACAGAAAGCTGTGGAACCAGGAGAGGACAGAAGAATGTACACTTAGTAGGGACAATTTACAGAGGAGCAAGTTATGGGATATGGTGTCAAAAGCTTTGGATAGATATGGGAATAGTGAAGAGAAGAAGGTGCCAGAATTCCTGTGACAATTCACTAGGTGTATTAAACTGGAAGGGGTGGTAGTGGTACTGTGTTGAGGTCTAAATCTATACTGTAGTGGGGAAAAGAGATTAATTTCTAGGAGTTTTAGGAGTTGGGTCTGGATACATTTTTCAAGAATCTTAGCTAGAAGCAATAGTACGGCAATGGGTGGATCATTGTTGAGCTCTGTGCAGTTGCCCCCTTGGGTAATGTTATAACAATTTTTTCTAAATGTCTGGCCCATGGGGTTCCTGGATAGTCCTACTTATTATGATAGAGACATGGTAAGCTATAGATTCGGCAGCAATATTTAAGTATTCAGCGGGGAGGATATCTGCAGTTGGAGTAGCAGATTTACATTTCTAAACATTTTTTTTATAGTGAAAGTCCTTTTATGGGAGGGCTGATATGGAGATGAGGATTATGTGTAGCTGGTTGTGACGACAAGTTTAGGTTGTTAGTTGAATGGTCATTAATGAGAGGGGTGACAGATTGGATGAAATGACAATTAAACTGGCTGGCTACTGAATCAATGTGGTTGGAGATATAGGATTGTTGTGAAGATTGGCCTTGATTAAGTAGGTTGTGGATGGATGCTTAGAATTATTTTGGGTTATTTTGCTGGTTGTTTTGGAGAGTGATGTAATATTTTTAAGCTGTTTCGATTTGTTGTTTTGACTGGTTTCAGAGTTCTTTGCATTTTGTTATGGAACCATGCCTTCCTGGCCTTGTCTCTATGCTACAGCAGTTGTTTAAAAGATTTAGTTAACCAGGGAGCATGATTATGTTTAACTTTTTTCCTTCTGATAGGTATCCATGGTTTAGTACACTAAGGAATATGTCATTGAAATGTATGACTACATTGTCCAGTGGAAGAATTTCAAGTAGATACCTGTTACTATGTTTTAGGATGGAGATCAAGTGGTCCTTATTAAAGTTGTATAAACTGTGGCATGTGTTATACTGGTGTGCTTTTATGTTATGACTGGGTAGTCTTTTTATAAAGATGGGAAGGTGGTTGTTAAGTGAGTTTGCGAGTGCCAGAGGAGGAAATTTTGCTGGGGTCTGATGTGAGAGGCCATCTGATGGTAGATGTTCTATTGGAAGATTTATTATCTCTGGTGTAGGTCTTGATCAGTTGTGTGAAACTGCAGAGACTGATAACATTATGGGTGGGATGGTGGTGTGTTGAATGTGATAGTGGATCAGTCTACAGTTAAGCTGCCTAGAATAATAGTTTTGTGGTAAACATTGGTTGATAGCTAAATTAGGAGGTTTTCAACCATGGGAATATTATTCTTGGGATATAGACATAGATCAACAATGCACAATCTTTTACAGTCATTTATTTTTAGCAGAGAAACAACTTGTTCTACACTGTGGAAAGTAAGAGGGCATAGTAGGTATGAGGAGAGTTTGATTAAGTTAAGATAGATTATTGCAATACTTTCTGCTTTTTTATGTTTTCTGTCTTGTCTTATGATGGTGAAGCCTATTGGAATTATTTCTTCATTTTTGATGCTTTCTCTGATTATTTAGACAGTCTGGAAAATACCCTTCCTGGATGAGTCAGCACATTCTTACAAACCAGATTTGTGAAAATGGAATAATATAAAAATGATGTAGCAAAAGCTGTTGGTCTCATGGGATAAGGTGGCTAACAACGGGGACGTAGTGAATAAGCTAAGCACATGTCTTGAAGATGAGGGGCACATGGTAATACCCCATGGCACAGTGTAACAAACAGGATTAAAGCAAGGAGCTGTTAATAAGCATCATCCCTGTAGTCTTTGATTTAATTCCCAGACTCTTCATTTGCCTCCTGTGTGACTGAGCAAAGTCATTTAACCAGGTTGCATTCCTGGATGGCCATCTGTGTGACTGAGCAAAAGTCATTTAACCAGGTGGGACTCCTGGATGGCCACTTTGTGTGACTGAGCAAAGTCATTTAACCAGATGGTACTCCTGAATGGTCACTGTAAAGGATGTACTTGTGCCTAATGCATTTGCCTGGTAAATAATAAGTAGGTAAGTACATACATAAATAAATGAATAAACTTGGAAAGAGTTGTCGCACTTTTGACTTCATAGGTAACAACTAACAAAATGCTGAAGATATTATATGGCAACAAGGTTCAAAGTATCTGCATTTCTTCAGCGACACAGAAAGACGAAGTACAGTACATCCTGTATTACAATGCTAACTCATATGCTAGACCTTATAGTCTGCAGTTACAGGGATGTAAAATGCATTCTATGACTCTGAAAACATCCCATAAATTATTTGCATCAAGAATTTTGTCTAAGTGGCTCTTCATTTTTGTAGGTAACATGTCTTTTCCATTAGTAACATAAAAAGTTGTGAGCGTTTGTTTCTTTTCCTGTAGTAATCAGATTCAAACACAGATAAAATGATTGAGAAGGTGGTAGACCAGACATGTAGAAGAGTTATGAAAGTGGGGCCAAAAATGTATTTCAAGGATGATTTTTGTTTATTTGGAGGGCAATTAGGAGGAAATACATTTTTTATTTATTTTTATTTTTATTTTACATTTGTTGACCGGGATAGTCTGTCGGGGTGTGAGCCCATTTTCAGCAGGGGCCTGGGTTGAAAAGCTCCAATAAAACAAGAACAGCATTGACAGGTACAGTGTTGGTTTTACATACAATTTAACAGCAATATCTAGAGACAATAAAGAAAGCACAATATACAGTAGGCACTTTGGCGAAAAGGAGAAAGTTAACACAATATAGTAAATTTATATATATATATATATATATATATATATATATATATATATATATATATATATACACACACACACACACACATTTTTTTTTCTTTTGAGGGCAGGGGCCCATCTTTAGTTGATCATTTGAGTATACTTTAATACGTGTACATGCGTATATCCTTACAAAAAAAAAAAAAAAAGAAATTATCAGATTATACTCTTATTGTAGGTAGCTGATAAGGGCGACCACGGTGGTGCAGCGGTTAGCATTGCCACCTCACAGCAAGAGATTCTCCAGTTTGATTCTCGGCTGGGGTGCCTTCTGTGCGGAGTCTGCATATCCTCCCTGTGGTCGCGTGGGTTTCCTCTGGGTGCTCCGGTTTCCTCCCACATCCCAAAGACATGCAGTAGGTGGATTGGACACTCTAAATTGGCCCTAGGTGTGAGTGTGTGCATGTGTGTGTGCCTTCTGTGGAAGGTTGGGCGCTGGGCTGGCAATTCAACACTGTAAAACTCCACTGCCAATCATGAGCGGACAGATGATCCACTGTGGCGACCCCTAACCAGGAAAAGCCGAAAGAAGAAGAATTCTAGGTAGCTGATGGAAATTCACATAGGTGGGAGTGGAGTTGTCAGGGGAAATGGTGAAGGCACAGAGGAAAATAGAGATTGGTGAGTTTAGTGAAAGGATGTGTAGGGAATTGTTGAAGATATTTTGTGGGGTACCGGATACAATGGAAAGCTGATTTGGCAGAGAGGTGGGGGCTAAAGGGGGAAAGGAGGGCAAGGAAGTAGGGGTAATAAGGATGTGGAGGTAGTAGTCATAAAGTGAAGTGAAGTAAAGCAAGAAAGGGGTTAGTTTAAAGGATGGAAATAAGCTCCTACTGTGCATGATCAACACAGACAAAGTTGACATTCCAGAACAAACTCTCACCCTGCATGATCGGCAGACACAAAGTCGATATTCCTGACATGGGAAAGATAGGAGGGGAGTAAGCAGTGGTGCAAGCTGAGAAGCTGCTACTCCACTGCTATACTGGGTAAAAACATGCAGATGGAAAAGCAATCCAAATGTGAATATTTATGTGAAATTGAAACTATGCCAAGTGGGGTTGTGAACAATGTAAATGGAAACATATTGTATTTTATTAAAATGCTAATAAAATGATACAAGCAAAAAATGACTAAAGTTCAAAAATAGTAAAAGTGACTAAGAAGTTACAGGAAGAACTTTATAAAATGTTATATAGGAAACCCACAGCCTCTGCTTCCATGTTATGTAGTTTGAGCTATGACACTACGCAGACCATTTCCTCCCTCCACTTTGGTGATTTATTGAGAGGTAGGCAAGCTTCTAGTGCCTGGCATGACTGAGTTTTTAAATAAGACCACAATTTGATGCATATATTTTTATCTAGGTGATATAATTAAGTCACAAAGACCTATTGCATGGTTTATGATAATAGGCAAAGTTTTTTTCCTTCTAAAAATCATAGATCCTTTGTTTCTGCTTTACAATGGGATTTGTGTGTTAATAAACATGAGACTGTTATCTATGTTATATAATATAATTTGCTTACTGGTGCCATTACTAAGACTGTCTGCAGACCACAGAATATGTTATTGGATGCTGTGGGTCTGCCTTACCTTTAGCCCCCAAAATTGTTTTTAAGCGGAGTAGTATCTATCACACCATATCATTAGCAGCCAGGTTAAGAGACCTTTAGTACATTATTATTAGGTTCATAAATTCATATTAGACTAACTGCCCTTGTGGGCCATTTTAAGACCAGCTAATTACCCCAAGTGAGAATCAAACCCTGCACCTTGTGTTTGTAAGGTAAACACCTTAACCGTTAAGCCAACCTCTCACATATATCATCTGTATTGCCAGACCATAGGTGCATGGTCTCCTTTTTTATATCATATGTACCTTTATTATTCATGAAATAGACAACTTTAATGGAATTCCTTTTGAGACTATAGGGAACTTTAACTGTAATAATGAATGTGTGGTTTAGACCCAAAGGTGTCCCTGTAGTCTCATCAATATTGGTAAAACAAAGAGGAGATTTAAAGTTAGACATCAAGTTCACCTCATGGATGTCACAAATAAAAATGTTCTCAGTCCTGTTGCTTTGCAGTTTGCTAACTATCCCAGTAACTCTGCCTCTGCTGCATGCCCGTAGACTGACAGTAAGTGAGGTGCAAGTAACAAACATCTTGTGGGGAATAAAGAATCTTCATTGATTCTAAAACTTCATACATGGTTTCTGGCATATCGTAATTCTGAATATGAATGAAAGATTTTATTTGATTAACAGTTACCTTAGGCATTACTGCTTGTTCTGATGCTTGGTTGTACAATGCTTTTATTGCTTTTAATTTATTCGTATTACATTTTGATTGTACAATGCTTTTATTGCTTTTAATTTGTTCGTATTACATGTTGATTGCTTCTTTTTCTCTGCTAGTCATTTTCTCATTCCCTTATTCTTCTCTTTATAACCTGTTTGTGTTGTGTTCTATTAAACCTCCTGAAGGTCCCTGACTAAGATGCTGTGAAGTTAATATACTTCTTCCTGTTGTTACTTTCTGGTTTTTATTTATCGAAGTGAAATATCTGCATGAATGTGTTTGGCTGATAGAAAGTGAGCACAGAGTACATAATGAAGTCAGGTTACTTTTCTTATCTACAGAGACCCCTTTCTTCCAGAACAGGAGTTCTAAATGTGAAGATCTTCAGAAACAGAAAAAAGAAACAAAGTAATTAAGCTTGAAGAAGAAAATAATTAAATAATCCTTCATATAAAATATGCATAGTAATCGGCTAATGGGATATAATTGTGTTAACTTACATGGCCTTCTCTCGGCAGCTGTCCTTGACTATTCAGTAATTCATTTTGTCTGCTTTCCATTGCAGTCATCTTGTTTAGACTTCTATAACATTTTTTTACATACACTGATCGAGTTTATAAATAAAAGGACTGGAACTGATATGAATATGGGGGTTAGATAATGGCAGGGAAATACAAGAAATGATAGAAAACAGCCAGTACAATGGCATTTCTTCTTAATAAATGAGCAGTCACTATGCACAAATGCAATTTTAAATAACAGTTTTAGAATATTAGAAAACGGAATTGCTCTTGTCATTGATTTTTGCACTGTTAGATGGCAAATGCAAATTTAATATTAGACAGTTAAATGATTTAGTGCATTACATCTTAAAGTCCTGTATGGTTTTCATCCCCCTGTTTTGAGAATGAAACCATAAATGCACTCAGCTGGGTGCTATTACCAATGATTTTTAAAAATTATTATTGTAAGTAGGAAAACAGGAAGACAATAAATCAGTGTTTAATGGTTGTGACATTGAAACAGGGAATCAAAATGCAAATCCATTTGAGGGAAATTGCAGCTTTTTACATAATCCATGAAGGGCATAATGAAATGCTGACAACATGGTTGTGTTGGTGGCCTGTAAAATGGGGCACTTAAACACAGGAGGTCTGTCAGAAAACATGCATAGATTTAACGCAACTAATATTACAAACTGTATTTAGTGAGGTCTTGCAGAAGGAATTTAGTAATGCATAGGCATACAGTATTTCTCTGTGAAAACTAATATTTCACATCAATTTTCATATAGGCAACAGTCCCAAAAACTTCAGATATCCAGTTATCCAGTAACGTGTGTGTGTGTGTGTGTGTGTGTGTGTGTGTGTGCGTGTGTGTGTGTGTGTGTGTGTGTGTGTGTGTGTGTGTGTATGTGTGTTTGCATGTGCGTGTGTGTATATCCATATCCATCTGCCAATTTGTAGCTATATCTATCTACCTATCTATCACACACATAGTAGCTTACTGGCCTTAACAATTCTCTTATTTTTGTTCTTGCTGGAATCAAAACATCCAAGTTAGAAAATGAATGTTTTCATCCTAAGTCAGGGCTTCAACTGACCATTAGATTCATATAAAAACAATAAGCTCTGAATGAAGCCATTATATACAGCAACCAACCAATCAATAAGGGTTCTAGCTAAGATAAAATATGTAGGAAATCTAAGAAATATAAGACTCTGGAAGGGTCTAGGTTGAGAGGTTAGGATGCTCACTTGATAGGCCATCTGCTAAAGTCAACACCACAAAGTACAAACAATTTGTACTTCTGGAAAAGTTTTCCCAAGTCAGCAGGTGCACACCGAGGAACTGTGTCAAACTGACAACACACAAGAGAGAAAATTGCCTTCAAGATCTGAGTTGCAACCATTCATAAAGGGTCTGACATATGCAGATGTAATAAAACATCAAAGCACCTGCACAAATAAAAAGATAGGATGTATGGAAGGAACACAGTTGTGAGAATTGTTTCATAAGAGCCTGCAGGGGCAGAGGTGTCAAGCAATGGCTGAAGGGTTGTGTGCTAGGTTATAATGCCTTCCACACATTTAGGCCAGCTACTTCACAGGCAGGGACTAAAGATGGAGGTATCTCTATTTAAATCAAAGATAAATATGCTTCAAGACTGGTCAAATAGGACAATGCACTTGAGCTGCTCCATGTTCAAATAACCATAAGCAAAATCCAATACCACTTCCTTGCAAGCTATAGGCCCCCCTCTATGACCCAAGAGACCCATACCATGTGTTTAAAATTAATAGAAGCACTAACCATCCAACCCAATACCATATTCGTGGGTGACTTTAATTACTCCATTATTAACTGGGAATCCTGTACACCACCAAATGTACATGCACAGAGATTCCTGGATTTTGTAAATACAAACGCCCTGGACCAGACAGTCAATATAACGACCAGAGGTGCAACCATACTGGCTCAGGTCCTCACTAATATGGAGAGTGCTGCACATCCCCTACTGTAATGCCTTTCCTGGTAAGGTCAGACCACAAAATGGTCTCTTTGAAGTAAAAATAAAACTTTGACCCCCAGCTAATCCTGGAATATCCAGGAACTATGATAAGGTTAACCTCCTACTATTAAGTGAGAACCTGGCAAATTTTCAAGCCCCCATAAACCCTGAGAACACTGCTGCCTATGTAGAACTGTTCACAGAAATCCTGTACAAGCATGTTAATAGCTGCACAGAGTCAGCTGTACCCACCAGGGAGAGGTACAGAACTAACTGAAAAAACAAGCCACCCTGGTGGAATCACATAATCAATAGGCTGTATAACAGGAGGAAGAAAATCATGGCAAA
>NC_056745.1:335000690-335005690 GCF_019279795.1 Protopterus annectens | reverse complement strand
TTAGCAAAGGAGGCTAATTTGAATTCATAGTTAGCTTTGTAATGCCTTACAAGGTGTCTTATTTGCTTGTTTAAGCCGAGAAGGGAATACTTCCAATTCAGAGACCATTCCTTCCTACTCTTGGACAGCAATTTCTTTCACTTATTGTATAACCTGTTAAGGGTGGATGTCCACCGGGCAGGCTTGTTCTTTCTTGAGGATCATGTTTTGAGCCTATCAAGTATGGCTGAGTCAATACATTTCTATAGATGCTTATACAAGGCATTGGTGTAAATCCCAGTATAGGTGTCCTTGCCATCAGTAAGGGCAGGGGATAAGAAGCTATTAATGCTGTCATGAATTAGGTTGTAATTGGCCTTGGATAAGTTTTTAGTCTAGTTGCTGCTAATAGAGGGTCAGATGTTATTGCTACTTATAATGAGACTGATTTATGATCAGGCCTCCCTAGGGAGGGCTACACTCATGTGGTGATGCAAGATCACCCATGTTAGTGAACACCAGATCCAGAATGTTTGGGGCCCTTGTGAGGGTATCAACCAACTGGTCCAGGGTACTGGAGTTGATGAAGTCCAAGAACCTTTGGGCAACTGTGTTAGTACATGTATAATTACCCAATCTATGCATGGGTAGTTAAAGTCACCTAAAACCAGGGTGTTTGGTTGTATCATGAGGTATTCAAGTAGATCCAAGTATGCTGTGGGTATCCTGGTTCATGGTGGGGGTCCTATAACTGACAATAACATGGAGAGGGGCCTTACCTACAGTCAATTGGACCTGGATTAGTTCAAGGGGATTGTTTTGTTTAACCAATCTAGAGGTGTATTTATATTTGATGAATGTTGATACTCCACCTCCTTTATCTCTCACACCTTCAGTTTGTGGTCTGAATGTGGGGAAGGCATTATAACCCGGTATGGCTGGGATGCTTTCTGTGGCCTTAAACCAAGTCTTTGTGACTGCACAGATATCAGCATCTTCTAAGGTGAGAGCTGCTTCCAGTGACTGCAGTTTTAGGTTTAGACTCCTAACGTTTAGCAGCATAACATTGAGGTTGCTTTTTAAAGATATGTTTACATTGGGAATTTTGTTGTTGTGGCATTACCTAGAAAAGGCACTATGGGGGAGGCAAGAGCCTTAGCCAGTAACCAAAATCTCAGAGGTGACAGATGAAAACCATCTCTGGCAAAGCAGTATGGTCTATCTACCATGTCATCCCAGGCTGACAGGTACTGGATCCCCTTAGAATGACACCAGAAGCTAACCCAATTGTTGAAGTCAATCATTTTTTTGTTTATACTGTGGTATCATCTTACGTAAAAGTAGTATGCTGCTCAAGGCTAGGGACACACCTGCCTGAGACACACATTCAGAGAGCTCAGTCATGTGTCCCTTCGAATAGTACAGTGAGGTATGTCTCAAGTCATTCACACCAAAATGAACTATGATGGAGCCATAATGGTACTTGTGGAGAGACTTGAGTGCATGTGTGATCTGGGGGATCCTGCACCTGACAGACAGCTGACCATAACCTTCTCCTTGTCCATTCTGGTGAGTGGGACATCTGTGTGTCTCAATATAGAGTCTCCTATGACCAAAAACTTTGGTTTAGATGTGCTTTGCCTTAGGGGCTTGTTTGGTGAAACACTTGTGCTTATGGTTTTATATGCATCGAGTGCTGGAGGTACTGTGTCAGGTGTAGCATGTTTGTGTTTCGGGAATTGGGGGTCTCTAGTGTTTAGGTAAATTTCTGGTGAGTGCCTCTATATATGTTGGTTTATGTGCTGAGAGTGCGGTTTGTACAGGAGATGTAGTATGCGGGCTGACAACCTGTTCAGTGTTACTATTCTGTGAACAAGAGAACAAGGTGTCCAAATTCTTAGTGTATATGCATCTTTCACAAATTGAGCTTGAGTGGTTTAGGAGTAGTGAGTTGTCAGTGTACATGAGGCAATTGCTATACTGCCTCAGGATACCCATGTCAATCGGGCTGGCAGAAGAAACAGAGGAGAACTGACCATCCATAATACTAGGTGTAAATGTGCTTACTTTAATGAGGAAAGATGTGGTTTAATTGGGGGCTTAATGCTAGGTCTATATTGTTGGGGCTCTCAAGGGGTACAAGTCTATTATGGATTAGGAGGTTTCAGTTAAAGTGGCAAATGCTGTAGAAAGCCCAGCTGAGCTACTCTCCAACACAAGTTAAGGGACTCCTCAGTTGGAGCAGGGGCAGCTACTAAGGGAAAATAAATTTACTTTAGCTTTTGCGCCTATGACCATCAATGGTTATCTCCACTGTGCGAAGGTAAACTACGTGCAAACAGATGCCTTGGAATGCTCAGATGAAGATAGCAGAGCAGTGGCTAGTGGACAAACACCATGGAGCTCTGTTAAAACAGGTGCAAACCCACACAAACACAAGGCTTATTTAGCAACTTTGTGAACCCTTTTTTAGAACAAGTTAAGCAATTTTCAAACAAGCTGGCCAGTGGAAATGCTCAATAGTGAGCCTTATTCCAACAATCTCAATCAGATGGGTCCTTTGCTACACTCTTCTGCCACAAGGGTGCAGGGGGCCCTCTTAATGTAAGATGGCTGGTTTCAGTGCTCAGATAATGCCAAACAGTCTATATTCAGGAAATCTGAATCTAGCCTATGCTATAAAATGCACAAGTACTAGAAAATACAAAGCACAGGAAAAACAGTCTCAAACAGCAAACAGTTGTAACAGTAAAACAGCAAAACAGTTGAAACAGCTAAAAATGGTTAAAAGTAGGCAGCAATTCAGTAATACAGTTTTAAAGTGCAGTACAGTGAATAAAAATACTTATTTTTTCTGTAGATTTCAAAGGATGCCTTGGATCAGAGGGAGATCACCAATCCTAGAGCAGCTCCTGTAAACTGAGCAGAGGCCCTTGCAAACATGCTGCCTAGATAGGAGCTATTCAAAGCTATTTTCAAACAAGCTGGCCAATGGAAATGCTCAACACTGAGCCTTATTCCAACAGTCTCCAACTCAGAAGGGTCCTTTGCTACATTCATCTGCCACAAGGGTGCAGGGGGACCTCTTAATGTAAGATGGCTGATTTTAGTGCTCAGATAATGCCAAACAGTGTAGATTATAGGTTATCAGATCACAATAGGAAACTGTTTTCCTTTTAGGATCTGTTATATTATGATATTTTAAGTGTTCTATGGTATAATTGCTCGATGTGCAGAGTCTGATCATATGTGGTTCAGTCATTCAGTACTTCAATCAACTGCCATAGCACTCTCTCTCTCTCTCTCTCTCTCTCTCTCTATATATATATATATATATATATACAAATATATGTGTGGGTATGTTGCCTTCATTTCATCGACAACTGCTTCATTAGTTTCTGCATTGTCAAACTCATCTTGTTAAATCTTGATTCATTTTAAATAAGTGTTGCAATTAATCCCATAGGATCCATGTTAGTGCCTATTTCATAGGTTCAGTAAAGTGAATTTGAATGAAATTTGCATTCAGCCATTCAGCCTGATAAATCAACATAGACTTTACATAGACAGACCAATAGATAGATAGATAGATAGATAGATAGATAGATAGACATATAGGTAGATATGAGTATATAAGGAAATAGAGACAGAAATTGACAACTCATATTTAATTAAAAAACTGGCTAACTTAACCATTAATCTAAAACATATATCACTGACACCAAAAGTAGTAAAAAAATAAAAATTATTTCCTTTTCTGTGTGGTCACAGTACAAAAAAAAAACAAAACAAAAAACAAAAAAAACAGACCACTGATTCAATTTGTCTGAATAGTAATACTGTTACAGAAAAGGGTGTTTAGTACTGTAATGTGTAGGGTTGAGATTAGGTTCAGGGGTAAGGATAGGGGTTAGGATTATCACACCTGAGTAAGGTAGGCAGGTGGCTTCAGACACACACACACACACACACACACACACACACACATATATATATATATATATATATATATATATATATATATATATAACACACACACACACACACACACACACACACACACACACACACACACCTCTTAATAACCAGTCTCTGTGACATTGGCAATATGCTGCTCTTTTCCCCATCACATTTCCAGCCTCACCATAACAGAAAGTTTAAATGTCTGCATCTATACAAGTGTCAGCTCTGTCCTCAGTACATTTGCCAAATAATAATAAATAATATATTGCTCATCCATGTTTCAGTCCCTTTTACACTAAAATAAGAATATTTTGCTCCCTGTGTATATTCCACCTGAGCTGTGGATTTGTAGTGCTGGACCTATTATCCTCAGCAGAACCCCAGTCCATCTATTAGTGCTAGTTAACAAATGTTTTGATAAATGGTATCAGTCCTAGCTAGGATTTCTGAGCATCATTCTTCTCCAGAGTTGAGCTGCATGCAGAATAAGTACCTCAGTCCTGCTTTCTTCTTATTGTCTTGGTCTGCTACCAAATCACATAGCTTCTATTCCATTAGCATGGCTTACTAAAGTTCTGCCAAAACTGTGAGAGCATGCATCCAGAAAATTATGGTTTCTCATGCGTTACTCATCATCACAGGGCTAACATGGCAGGAAGTGAATTTATTCTGCGTAATAAGGCAAAGCCTTCTCCCTAACAAAAACAAGTCAGGCAGCAGACTTTGATTCTTAAAAGGAAGATTGTTATTACATAACCTTAACCCCACCTATGAAAAGTAGTGTGTAGCCACATACAACTGGAATCTCAGCAAGACATCCTATCACTGTGCTACGTAGTATACTTGCATTCTTTTAAGTGCTGAGTAAGAAGGTATGTATTACTTTTAGTGAAGGAATTTTAAGGGTTTTTCACTTCAGAATTTCATTGCCCATTTTTTATAATCCTACCATGATTTAATAAAGATTGTTTTCTTATTTGGGAAATATATCATGTGTATCGCACTCTTACTTCTGTTTTTCCACTGACTATGGAACCCATTCAGTATGCTCATAACTT